>NC_048414.1:6103785-6123812 GCF_013103735.1 Etheostoma cragini | reverse complement strand
GGAGCCGATTTAAAGATTTCTGGTGTAGACCCATATATAAAGAATTACAATAATCCAGCCGAGCAGTGATAAAAGCATAGAGGCCTTTTTCAAGCTCTTTTGAGTGTGTCAAAGGAAGGAAGGAAACCCCCGGCAGTCTAGAACTATACAAATATAACTAGGAGACAAAAGTCAATTCATTTAGGCTGCATTTAACATTAAAAAGCTTGGTTTGCATGAGGTTAGATATAGATACTTTTTTTTTTTCATGCCAAAATGTAGACATTTGCTCACAAGTCATCCATAATAATGACTGAAGTCATTCTGATACCTTTATTTAAAAGTTAACATTACGTGTGAACATTTTACAGATAACGTAACCATGTTGAATAAAAGTGTGAATAATGGGTTGTAGTCCCAATATGACATAAACTGGCCAGTGTGCCTACTGAGCATTAAGCTCCAGCGAGCTAATTCAATTTCTGTCTGCGGGTTTCATTATGGCACCACACGATGATGCAGTGTGGGGACATCCCCAACCCCGTCTGATTTTATCTCACCGTTATCAGCCTCCTTGGTGTATTTCTCAGTGAAGGACACGGTAAGACATTCATTGATCTGACGCCTTTGACTCGAAAATGCAATTAGAAGCTGGACAAAACTCTGTGGGTGGTTATCACGAGGCCCGTTGCTGCACATTCAGATGTTTAAATCTGGATACACAGAGAAACGATTAATTCCTTATTACCGTACTGTTAAGGTATTTCTATTATTTAGACATGTATTCCACCTAGATGAGTCATATAGTATGTTAAGGTTAAAGTATACCATGGTATTGTGTGTGTCTGTGGGACAGGTTAGCTACAACCCATAGGAGTGTGTGAGACACATAGAGGGACAGCCCAGAGAGTATAAAGGACTTTTGTTAAACATTGCGCAAAACTGGGAGGTAGTTGTGGCCCGCATGTAGGCCTGAATGCTGTTACTAAAAAAATATTAACGTTAGGGTTGATCCGAGTACCCGGCTGAAACGAGTATCCGGTACGGATAAAGCACTTTTGCCGAGTACAAGTATTATACGAGTAATATGAGTCGATATCCGTGCTCGGATTGAATCCATGTTCTCAACTGGCTGCGCAGCGTTCTGTGATAATCACAGCGCCCCCCGCCGCCTACAAACCCGCTCGGATAAATCTCACACACACAGAACACGGAGAAATGTGCTCCCTCGGCCTCTCTCTGTTTCTCTCTCTCTCTCGCTCTCTCTATCTCTCTCTCTCTCTCTCCCTAACATTTCAAGAGAACCCGACCAACTTCCGGGTTAAATCTGACCACTTCCGGTTTAGTCAGAGTACGGATCCGGATACAGATAATTCATGTGGTAAACAGATACAGATACAGATAATGCTGTACTCGCTCATCCCTAATTAACGTTATGATATCATCTCAATAATTGATTTCAGTCCACCGGTGTTGATGAATACCCGTTAGAGGGATGGGTTAAAGTGTAAGGCAATTGGAATCAGGATCTGTGGCCTGAGTCCCTGAGGTTTCAGGTCTTTAATCTTTCCTCAGTACTCAGACATGATTCCACAGACTTTATGACTGCACCGGAACAATTACAATAAGGCTTTTCTTTTCAATACACTGTATGTCAGTGTTTTTAAAATCAAGGAATTTCTTCAGCCTTACATTGGTGTGAAAGCATTCTGCGAGAGTTGAAAGTGAATGATGAGAATTTGAGTGTCGTGGTGTGTTGCTAAATTAGAAGCATTCATTGTGAGGGTTCAACTTCTCGCCAAAATATGAATGTGCGCCCTTTATAAGCCACCCCCTCGCTTCTGATTTCATTTCAGTGATGAGGAGGATTTGCAAATGTCGTGTCATTTCAATTCTTGGTCTCGTTCATAACACTTCTTCTGCGACTGTATTTCAGTTGCAGAATAAGTAGCAAAAAGGGGATTTGGACACACACTAATCGCACCAGCGCCATGCGCTTCACGTTGTGGGCTTGGATTGTTAAAATAGGGCCCTATGACACATACGTGTTAATGAATGTTTATAAGAAGTAGGTATTCAAGGTTTGGTCTTTTGACCTTGTAAGAAAAATACATTTAAAATGAATGCAGTCAGAGAGGGCATGGTTTAACAAATGGCAGAAAAGGTGAGATTGTTGAGATTGACAGGAATGATGAACTGTTTGTTAACATCTGTAAGGATGAGAAAGGTTAGGGTGATGACTATAGCTTGGCTTGCAAATGTGCTGATTAGGATAGCCCCTCTCCTTACTCTATGAGAGATACAATGAAACAAAATGACCAGAGGTATTTTCTGTTGCTAAACATAGCAGATTTAAACTTTGGATAAATCTGTGTGTGAGCATTGTAACAAACGATTGGGTTGAAAGTGTAGAACTTGTGTAAGTGTCTGTACTTACTGAATAGTGGGTAATCTCAGCCTCAGTCCCCTTTTCTTGATTAAAGCAATACTTTGATAACTTGGGAAAAAAATATGATATGTAATAAAAATAGTATAGAGTAATGATCTTGATCCATTGTTTTTATTTTAATCACTGGATGCAAAATTAACCTAAAAATGAAAAATGAATAACAGTTTCAACTAAGGGTGATGCTGTTGTTCACACCAAATATGTGAGTCAGGCTGATAACGACATTGTTATTGTTTAAATGCCCATAGATGCCAAACAATTCAGATAGATTATCATTCCTATTGTGCATTCGCATTCCTGCAATAACAAACTGTGTAAATTGCAGTTGAGAAACAATGAGAGCATTTTGCACTGATCTACCCTGACATTTGGGGTGACTCCATGGAGGTACCTGGCCTCAGGTTGCCTGTGACACTCGCAGGCATAGCAGGCATCCCCCCTAGTAGAAGTACACCTGGCTCCTCTACTTTGAACTACTTCCAAACTGACAGCCCACTGTTCCTCCAGCAGTAGTAGTAGGCTTGGACCTTTATTACAGCTCACCATTTTTGACAAAACCTGCATTGTAAAAATGAAATTATTTATTGCCACTTTGTTCTCTCTTTAGTATTTACATTGTTAATTGTGATAAATTGCTGTTATGGAGACTGACACACCTCACTGGTAGTTATTTTTCGATTGATTTCAGACAGGGAGTGTGTTTCCATACACACCAATGATCCACTATTATTCTGAATATGACAATATTTTGAATTTGCTGCAGGTCAGGTAAACAGCATATTCCGTTTAAGGCCTTTTCACATGTTTAGCATTTTCCGATTAAGACATGTAGGGCATGCCGGTATTATTTAGGTTTTAGAGGCATTCTTTGGACATGTATACAGAGCAGTCAGAACATGCATCTCAATCTGTTTTTTTTACCGCAGTTTACAGCCTCTTGCCTTTTTATGGCTCACGGTCAGCTCTGTGCGTTGATGTGGTTGTTGTACACAAACCAACTAGCCAACAAGGCTGCAGTAGAGATACATGATCGAAATAAAAGGAAGGAAGGAGAAACACACCTACTTTTAAACATTATGAAAGACTTGGAACAGGTTTTTGGATTTTTGCAAACAACGCTAACCTTTTCAAGAAGCTGATGAAGGAATGAAATAGGGAGGCTGAGTTCACCACTGATGGAAAACTTTAAAATAAATCCTATTTTGCACGGCTACATGGAAACGGGAATACTAGTGGAATATTTACTTTCATTAGCCATGTAAACATCTTAGTCGGAATATCATCTTTTTCTAAATTAGGGCAAAAATCTGAATATTATGCGCCTGTGAACGTAGTCATTGTGTTCTGCCCCATACAAAACTGAAAGATTTTAATATTTAAGGTTGTCTCATACAGCAGAAAAAATCAGAGGGAGAACAAATGAAGCAGAGCTGAAGCTATAAGATGACCGGTTTATCTGAACTTCCCTTTATTCACTCAGAAACAAAATTTAAGAGGAAAAAAGATGTCTTCACTTAAAACACACTCTTGTGAACATCTTCTGCTGTGCAGATGCTAAAGGTTTTGAAGGCCTAGCTCCCAATTTCAATGATTTTGTGAACCAATTTGAGCTAAATTTTCAATTAACTGATGACCTTGTGATTCTCTTTACTATATTCAGTATTATTATTGTGTTATTTCCCCTCCCTAAATAAGCTCTCCACTTATTACGAAGCCAACCACTTATAAGTGGAGTCCTCGGCTTCTGTGGTACTCTACTTATTAAAGTTGCTACCAACAGGATTTCCAGCGGCATGCTGCATGTATCATCAGCACCTTTATATCCCTAATTCCTCAACTTGCTTCTTAAGTTTTTTTCCCACATATTGTGTGGTCATGTACTCTATTCCAGATTGGTTTGAAGGGGACGTTCTAGGTGGTTGCATCAGTAAGTGCACAGAGAAGGAAGCGTCTGTAAAATGTAATAAAATATAAAATACTTAAAAGCATAATTTAATAAATCCCACATTTGTGTAGCATCTATCACAGAAAAACTGTCTACTGCTAGTAGACTGTAGTCAACATAATTTTTTCAGACGTCCTATTTTGTGGTAATTCTTGTTAGTTGACAGAGGATTTTAACTCATTTTTACTCAACAGGGATTTACTTCCTATGTATTCTATTATATTATATTCCTTATCAGCTTTAAATGTGTACTCTTGGGGTCTGCTAGAAAAGGTTTACATGTTAAATTTTTTCCATTTACGGTATGGGTTTCAGACGGTATTTTTAGAAGGCAGTTTTAGCCGTGCGGCACCTTGTGCATGCATGCCCTAATTCCATAAATACTGGGAAACGGAAACGAGATTGAATAGGAACATATAAATCAGGTCTGATTAGTACCCTAGCAGGTCTAACAAAACTAAAGAGCAGACAGATGTCAATCAAGCCCATCTGTCCACTTAGTGCTCAAACAAGGTCTAATCAGGGATACTAATTGAAAACACCTGGTGGACAATGTGAGCGTATAGGACCTTTAAACTATTATATACAAACGTCCTACATTGTTCATTAGTGCTAATGGTTTATGGCTGTCAACCTTGAGATATTCAGTACATAAAACTACATTTTAGAAATTTACGACCAACCTTTTTGCAACAGTTTATCAATTTATTAGCATTTAGTAATTGACTCCCTAGTTTATTTCTTTGGAAGTGCTTGAGCATACTAATCTGCTGGATTCAAAATCTCAACCAGTAAAAATAAATAATATCCATAAATAATAAATAAAAAGATTTTTTAAAAGTCTCTACCAGAACATGGATTTACAGGAACTGATTTAAGTTTTAAGATTTCATGCTGCATTGACATCAGTGGAAAGAAATGGCTGCCTGGAAGTTGGTTAATCAACCAAAAATCTAAAGTATTTACTGGAAAAGGGATAATGTATACTGTATGCAATTATTTGCTAACGGGCTACAACTTGTGTGGTTCTGTAAAACTGCTATAATCATAGTGAGGCAACTTTTAGCTTATTGTTTTGGTTCTAAGTTGGCAATTTTACTTTTCTACTACTCTCTGGTTCAGTCTCAGTTTGTATTTTCCCCCAACACCAAACAGAAATTTGTTTTCAGCAGAAATGTTTTGTAAACCTATTGAATGCTACCTACCTCTGAAAATATCAGAAAACTATAACAAAGTGAACCATTAGCAGCTTAAAATGATAATTCCTTTACTCTCTACAAGGAGAGTAATATTGTACTCATATGCGTCAGCTGAACAGAAACACGACTCCAAATGAATGCTAATGTTGTACCATTATTGTTGATTACAGGTTGTTATCTTTCCCCCTAGTGGACCAAAAATAAACAGATTTAACTATAATTAAATCATTTATCAAAGTGATCCTATTATGCTTTTTATTATTGTGTTATATATATGACAGTTGTAGGGAATTGATGACCCAAACGCAGAGATGAGGCAGGCAGGCAGCAGAGAGTTGATAATGGATTTTATTGACAAAAACTGGGAACTACAAAAGGGGATCGAAAAAGACAAAAACTAAACGACACCAGGAGTAAACGGGGAAGCAGGCACAATCCAATATACAAAAACTCAAAAACTCAACGGGAAAAAAACACACCGACAGGAACACACAAAAAAAAAGAATTTGACACGAGTTAAAGGAAGCACAGACACTAAATAAACAGGGTAACGATGAAACAAGAGGCAGGCGACACAAGGGCTGGGAAACAGGTGAGAAACATTAAGAATCACAGGGGAGGGAAAACACAGGAAGTAATCCAACAAAGCAGAAAACATAGCCTGTCCTAATAAAACCGGAATCAGACCAAAAACTCACTGGAAGACACAAGACAGGAAGTCCTAGACAAGACAAGGGAGGAAACTAGGAGATGAAACAGTAAACGAACAAAAGAAAAACAGGCAAAAGAAACCCACACAATAATCACTGAATATACAAAAAGGCAACAAAAACCCACAGTACAGAAACAATTGAGAAATACAGGAAACAGAACTATACATAACCACAACAATATATCTTTTCTGTGCATGTAATAGGTTTTCAAATTGAAAAAGCCCAAAGTCCACAGCAAAGAGACATTTTCCTACAGAAAACACTGTTCGCAATCTGCTTGTTTGAAGCTGATTTAAAAAAAATAATAAAAGAAATAAAAGGTTCTCCAGTATCTTGCTAGCTAGCAGCACAAAACGATAACATCTCCTTGGTTGTCTAAATGTATACAACATTTATTTTGATATTACAAATTAATACAGGCCAAAGTGAATACTACATTGTTGTCGACTGTTGATGTCAATGACTGCAGACTAATCTTAGAAGCTAGCTAGTATCTAGCTAGTAGCACAACATGATTACATCTTCTTGCAAAAGTGTTTTTCCTCAGTAAATGTTTTTGGTATTTTTTTTTCTCCTTGATTTATTTATTTTTTCCTCCATGTCTCGGGGGCGCCATAGAAAGTCAAGATTTTGCAAATAAAACTGGAGATCTTGCAAAACGAAGTCAAGATCATGCAAAAGTGTTTGTCCCCAGTACATTTTTATTTTACTTTTTTTTCCCTCCATGTCACCTCTGGGGCATTGTACATTTCAGCCTCATTTACGGCTGCACTAACTCATGGTTTACTACTGTGTTTATTCCTACTATAGTGTAACTCTTATTCAAATAACAGTGCATAAAATGTGAATGACCATAACACAGTATTCACATACGGTCCAGCACAAAACATACATTCACACAGTCATCAAACACAAGGCTGCCGGTAACTAAAAAGAATTCCTCTTAGCTACTCAGCAAACTCAAGCCGAGTTCCGTGGTACTAATACGCTTTTTTGTCAAATTAACGTTATGATATCCACTATCACATGTATGTTTGTTTCACAGCTGTATTAGCAAACTATAACACCTTAGCAACGAGTGTGCTCACCTGTAATCACAGTACACACACATATCAGCCTCATTCAAAGCTGCACTAACTCAGGATTTACTACAGTTTTTACTGAATTATGCAGGACCCCTCAAAGCTGCCCGCAGGGCCTGCGCCTTTGTACTCGCCCATACCTCATACTGTCCCAGTGTTGAGTAGATATCTATTGCGCTAGCTAATGAAGGAGTAGAGCATATATTAACATGATCAAGCAGAATAAAAGCAAAAGACAAAAGGTGGTGGGGGGGGGGGGGGGGGGGGGGGGGGGGTGTCACTTAATACAGCCAATTTTACTATCCCACACATGGTTACTGTTTTATTGTTTTTACTCTTGAATTAATTGTGTAGTTTTTTTCTTTATTTGATAAGTTAGGGTTACACATTTGTACAGACCAGCTTGATAACTTATTATTATTTTGTTTTGAAGGAAACTGGAGGCAGCAAAAAAAAAAAACAACACAGAGGGCTTACCTATTTATAAATGGCAGGTTTGTTCAGGACACCCCTGTCTGTTGCTAGCAATGATGACGCAGTAATAGTGATGATCCTCTCCGACCAATGTGTAGTCTAATGGTTTTCATGTCACCTTTTGGTATCTCTTTGCTCGCTTGGAACCTTGACAGAGGTGGTACTAAAAAAAAGTACCTGTTAGTAGGTACCATTTACTTTTTCGTAATGGAAAAAACACAAAAAGGCAAGTGGGCTCGAGCAGGTACCGTGTCACGGAAAAAAGCCATAAGCAAATAGAGAATTTGGGGTTTTAGTAAAATTGTTTTTTCAGCAATATTTCGTCCTGTAACAGAACTGGTTCATAGATGGATGAAAGGTTGAACATTGAATCATGTGAATTTCCTAAACTGTTCCTCAATTTGATATTTAAACTTGTTTTGAAGATTTTAATATGTGCAAAAAGCATGACATAAGATCTCATTAGCACTCTAAAACAAAGCGCCCTCTTAGTCTGAGTTTCCGAACATGAATGTCATTATATTTCTTCAAATGCTGCTTTGACTGATTAGCCGACTCCCGTCAGTGGATCTTTAGTTGTCAACATTTTCACGGCTCATCGGCCATGTGTGTCACATACAAGAACATTTTACCTGTTGACCACCTGTTTTCATTTAATACCTTCATGCAACTACAGTAAGTGGCACAATGTGGAGAAGGGAGAGGCCAATTAAATACAGAAACACTGTCTCACTTTGAAGGATCTTTGTCTGCTTAGTTCAGTTTAATATTGACATCTTGTTGTGTACAAAAATAAATTATTATGGCAGAAATCCTTGTGCTTCACACATATTGAGTATCTTGCTCTAGCTGCGAGCAACTAATGAGATTGAGACACTGGAACCTCTAATGTCCTGGCCTGAGACAAGGGACATCAACACTGGCACCAAACATTGCACTAGAGACATAATACAGAGGTGTTATTTACAAAGATCTCTCAAATGCTATGCTGCAAAAATAGGCAAATTTTTCGATTACTGCATAAAGGAATGAATTATTGTCTGATTCTGGCAATCAGCAGTGCTGAGCTGAGACTGAGACTGACTTGGCCTATATAACAGCTAAGCCTCATTAGCCACAGCCTCAAACCTGCAAGTAACTGGGGAGGCAGAAAAACACTGATTTCTCCCGGTGACAACGAGACAACAGATTCCCACCAGAGCCACAGTGGGTATGGCATATAATTGGAAATATCCCAATTCCCTGACAGAATGTTGGCCTTTTTTGGAGAACACATGCGACACAGTCTCCTTGTTCTAAGAAGACCTGTGTAATTGTTGACCTCCACGCTCCACAGACGGGGGCGGACTGGGACCAAAAATCAGCCCTGGCATTTTGGCCCAGACCAGCCCAACCTACTGCACACTCAGCTAAACTAATGCAATCATACAGCATAGCAGTGTTGGGCACAGTTACTTTAAACAAGTAATTAGTTACAGTTACTAGTTACTGCGTCCAAAAAGTAATTAAATTAGTTACTCAGTTACAAATTTTAAAAGCAAGTACTTACTTCAGAAAGTAGCTATTGCGTTACTTTCGAGTACTTTTATTAAATGCTCAAATGTGAACCCACCTCCACCCCTCTTTAACGGAACTTAGAATACATGTACATTTTCAATTATTTATGATAAATCTGAATATTGTAATGAAATGGACACTTAATACAATATAATGTTAACAAACAATGTACACAAATTTAAACTATTTTATTGTTGGGTGGGGCACCTCCAATCAAATCCCATGTATGTAGATATTATATTTATATAGTGGACTAATACAAATAACACAGTAGATGTTTTGTAACATTTGATATTTATTGGCCCTCATTGGGTCTCGTTGACTGACTCGCTTGTGTTGTTTGTTGTGTGTCTGACTATGCATGCTTTTCAACACCTGCCAAACTCTACTTCTGATTGGCTTACCAGGAAATGTTTCCTCAATATCAGCCAATCGCCAGCACCCACTAAGAACAGTAAACAACTCTTTGCCTCTCGGCTCAGAGATCTAGTTGAAAAAAAAATGGAAAAAGTATCGCCGTTATTCATAACGCCGTTCTTCATAACGCCGTTCTTCCCATCACTTGTAGTGTTATCATTAACGGTTTGTCCACCACTTGTTTTTGGCTCAGTTTTATCAAGGGGCAAAGTGATTTAAGGGGAGTTCTGCTTACCGCAGGTTCTACCCTCACTCCCTGATCTCTGTCCCTCTCCTCCTAAATCTCCTCCTCACTTTGCATGCCACTGCCACCGAAACCATTGCCACCACCACTATCATCAGCCACGGGAGCTGATGAAGGTCCTGCTACTGCCAAAAACATGTCTGTCAATTTGACACATTTGGCAGAGTCTGCCTGAAGGGCTGGTTTCTTTTTTTTCCACAGCTTCTCTGCACCTCCTTTGCATTTCTCCTCCATGATCTCTATCACTATTCTAGCCTGGCAGATGGACACTGAAACAGCATCCCAAAGAGGGTGCTGTTCAAAGATATGATTGGCTGGGGCATCCTCTGGCTCACCCAGTAAGAGCGTGTCAATTGAAAAAAACAATGGGCCGCTGATCTAGGCCTACCACTTTTATTGGCCGGTTCTTGGGCCAGACAAAAAAAGGAAAAAGTGTCGGCAGTCGGCCCAAAAAGATGCCAGATGGCCAACCGCCCTTGTCCACAGAGGCAGCTACTACCTTAGGGGTACACCATACCTGGCTTACAGACTGGAGCATGTGGTGAGTTAATTTATTTGAAAATGTTTTTGCTCAACATTTTTGTCAAATACACAATTATACATAGTAGTAATAGTCTACATCCACAGCGTTCCACTTCCGGGATTGCTTCGGGGATGTCGGATATTCTACCGGGTCACTCTCAGTTCGCACAAATGACTTCCACTTTCTTTGTGTTGGAAATCTAAACTCTGGTAGATTCATGAGGACTATGGTTAACTGCTCCTCAGATGTCTGCAGGGTAAACTGAGACAGCAAGGTAGACAATCGTTCAAATCTTTCTCTTTGGCACAACTAAAACAACCTTTAAAAACATGCAGGACTAGTAAACAGTGATGAGATGAAAAACACCTTATCATGTAGATATTGAGGTCAGATCATTGGGTACATTGAAAGTAAAGTCAATAAAACCTGTATATGCAATCAAAGAAGGATTAAGGTGCAAAATTACATAAAAATAATAGAAATTGAACATGGGCAAGGTTGGCAAGTAAGTAAAACACTTTATGGGTGAGGGAAGGTACAGCTATTATAAAAAGAAATGAAAAAGCCTTTTTGTTCACCAATGCACCATTTTTATGTTAGACTAGGCATATTAGTTATTTCATCTATATCCATATTTGCATTTTAAGATACGCCTATTGCACACAACTTAATATCAGGCTGTTGAAAATGAGATTTTTAGCCCAACATTTACAACCAAAAATTAGATTATGACTTACAATATATCAGCTCATAAGCAAAAATCCTGCTTAACTGTCCCCAACTGTTTATCACTGTTAATCATTTTAAGATTGAAAAACATCTCCGACGTGTCTCCATTTTGTTTGTATCACATTGCTCCTTTTGAATGTTTAATAACCCAGCAATTATTCAACCTCATGAATCCTAAACTGTCAGTCTCCCAGTACATTACTGTGCACTTTCTTAGATTAGCAGTTAATGAGCTTGACTCTTTCTAAAGTTCAGAGTGTTGCAAAAATACGTCCCAAATTTCATCTTGGAACATGAATAGTGAAACTGTATCAACTGTAACTGTACGCATATCAACTTTTTGTTAATATACTAAAAATATTCATTAGAATGTCCTTATTCGGCACCAGCCAGATTCGGTTCCTGAGCAATAGAGAGCATCTTACAAAGCGGGGAAATGGATTTAAAACAAGGGACACGCCTGCCATTGAACTTTGATGAAACTTCTCGGCTGAGGAGGATGATTTTATTTTTCCTAAGGGGCCATACTCTAAGTGCATACTGAAATACTGTTCAGTCAGCAGTTAAGTACGGACCCATGTGACTATTCAGCTGCAATGTACAAATGACTTAAAGTCTCAGTCTGTATTTGCAGTCATTCGTTCCAGCTAAAACACTGTCACTCCGCTATTGGCTACTTTACCATGGGAATATGTTTATTGCATATCAGGGGATTTAACCATTGCATTTCCCTAATTGTAACGTAGTGGGTTTTCTTTGCCTAAAACCTAATCATATACCTTGAACATGATTTAGTCAGCGCAAGAACTTATTTCATGCACATAGAAAATTTCTTAAAGTTGACAGTAAACATTTTGTGCCCACCAGGTATGTTGCAAAGTATATGGCAGGTCAGTGTGAACACAGCTTGCAAAATGTATTGGCTATTATTATTTTGGAGATATGTTCAACATAAAAGGTTTGGTTTGAAATCCGGAGTTTGGTCACAAGTCCAATATAGGAATTAGAAGAATTAAACTTTGTGAGCTTTGTGAATAATTTAGGGTATTAGGGGTATACATACAACAATAGGGTATTACATCTGCATGCCAGCCCAGAGTGCTTAGGAATTACATTTATTTTGGATAATTCTGCCTCTTGAAATGTGTGTCCAATGCCAAAGCAGGAAGAAGAAAGTAAAGGTGGTTGATGGACGTTGCCTAGCATGCCAGAACTAAATGCAGGAGACAGGAGTCCTTGTGTCTTCACAGATGTATTCTGCCATTGATGCCCTCGGGCATTTTGTTTTAAAACTGTAACCACAATCTTATCTTACATTACTTAGGTTAAGTTGCCTATTTTACAATAACTGCTATCCTTCCCTAACCTTAGCCTAAATATAGTTGCTAAGTAGACCCTGGACCCATCATTTTTAAAGTATTAAAGACAGAATACTGATAGCACTGTAAAAGGGGCAGAGACAAATTTTAATTAATGATCCTATATAAAATATAAATCTTCATTAATCAGGCCTGGTGTCATGCATATGATTCCTTTCAATATGGATGATTCCAAACAAACACTGTCAATAGAAAACATGTAGGCTGACAGGAGTCAATGAGGCCCCTTAATTAGACAAGAGCAGTCCAAATAGAACTAGATTATCATCTAATTATCGAGCTGAAAGTAAGGCATCAATACACGTGATCATTTGTGATGCTACAATGTTTTTTCTGAGACATTATGCAAGACATGGGAATGTTTATCTAGTTTGAAAGTAATGTTAATTTGCAACAAATGTAGGGCTTTTTACAGTTTAATATGCATATGAAAGTCAATGCAACTCCGTAAAAGGGGCACCCTCCAATATCAATCCTAAAAAAAGTTAAGTAGTCTTTACATATTCATATGTTTTGGTGCTTCTGCCCTTCATGCTAAGTATTGTTTTTGTTTCTCCAAAAATCAAAAGATGTTGATATGATGCATTTCTTTCTCAGAGGAAGGAGCATCTTTCAGGGAGAAAATATCTCCAGAAGCATGCTACTGGATGATGGTGAAGGCAATTGCAGATGCTGAACTGTCACTGATGCCAGATAATGAAAGCTCTAACACAAATACTCAAGTAATCTGATCATAGCTGATAGCTGCAAGGCACATTTTTTCTTTACTTGAATGTATTTGCGTTTTGACTCACAGGGCAATAATCTCTCTCTTAGTTATAGGATTATTCAGAGTACAACCATGGCCCAGATGTATTAGTGAAGTTCACTTACCAAATTAGTAAGATCCATCAATATTTTTTTATAGTTTGACTCATCTTAAATAAACGTCTACTGTTTGCGCCCTCAAAAGCCATGTCCTCCCATTCATTTTGTAAAAGTATATGAAATCAACTTCCATTGACTTGAAAATGGACCACTCTGTCAAAGTAAACAGGAAGCCTTCTATTGCTTTTGGTTGAAGTTTCCCTGATTATTTAATTGTGTCTTGGTTGAGTGTTTTAGTGTTAGAGCCATATTACTGCATTCACTACTTGATGTCAATCGTGCATTAAGAAACAAGAAATAATCCTGAAAATATATCTTGCTTTAAAAACTCAACCATATCCTAATGTTAAAGCCATTTCTGTCAACCAGGACAGGGGTTGACTTAATTGTGGTTTGTACTTTACAAGTAAAGGAACATTATTTCTGTCATTATACATTGGCTGCCATTGCTTTGAAATCAAGTCCCCAAATAGGTCCTACAAGGATTTATCTTAATCCCCTATAATTAGTATATACATGTAAAGTCAGTGTTGTTTACATAGCCCGCAATCACAATCGGAAAGGTACCTCAAAGAGGTTTGTTTGGTTTGATATAACCATTCATGTTCTGCTGAGGATGAATTGCAATAACCCTGAATTTTAATCTTGCCTCACAATGCAGTATATTTATTTCATCCAATACTTTTTTTTCTGGTGAATATATCATCAACTAATAGAATGAACTCGCAGATTTTTACATATAAGATTTGTTTTACTTTTGGTGTGCCTAATGCTAATGGAGCAACACTGACTTGAAGTTTGTTGCTGCATCAGGTAATTTGTTCTAAAAAACAAAGCAAAGATAATTTTGCTAATGAATGTTTTTGTTAAAGTTTGAGCAAGCAGAGCTGCATTGTGGATAGAAGATTCAGAATTAATTACATTTATGTAATTTTACCCCGTGCAAACACTTGAACCTGGCATGGAGATGAAGTTTAAGAAATCAAAGTGATTTGGAAAATCTTTCTCTTTTTTTAACTTTCAAATCTTTGCTCTTAAGTTGTATAATGCAGCTTTAGGTAAGCAGAGGAAAACAATGAGGTAAGGTCTGTTATCTTATACCACTTTGTACACCAGAAAGCAAACACTCAAGTAATTGGTTGCATTTGAAGTTGAACACGAAGGAATGTGACAGCAAGTGTCTCTCTGGCTGTTAGCACAGCAGATGTCAGGTTACATGTGGCTACTCTTTTGGGGTTTGTTATTTTCTCAGATATTGATTCCTTCACATGTGCCCTGTGACTGAAGAGTTTCTTTTTATTTTCACTTTGAGGGCCCTATCACACATCTTGTATTTGGTAACATCTCAACTGAATTAGTTTTTTTTTTTAAATCAAAAGTATTCACTTTTATCTTGACATCTTTCTGGAGTCTCATAGACTTTGAGCTCTCATGAACTACTCAGAAAAAAACAATTTGGGTCATCCTAATTCCACTGTAATCACTTTTTATGGATGAAGAGGCTGAAAAAGACAATTGTTGGCACCAGCTGCTTCTTCAGACACCTGTCAGATCTGTTTCAACCTCTGATCTGTATTCATTTGAAGACCTTAATACCAGCTGAGACGGATCTCAAGAAGCTTGTCTGCATCTCATTGCAAGTGATGATGCACATTTATCATTCTTATAAAACCCTCTTCTCCTCTGTTTTTATCACTGTTGCACGTCTGGAAACAAAAGAAGGTGGCAGGGATAAGAGTTTTGTTTACACCGTGCTAATAAGCAAATACATGTGACAACACTCAGTCAGGTTTGCTCGGAAATTAATTTGAGTTCATGTTTTTTGTTTAACTCAGAATGTTAACAGTGGTGTGTTTTGTTCAGTTTATAGCCATTTTAATGTGTCTGCATTGAGATCAAGTAAGACCTGTTTTCCACTCCTTGTGTGGCAGACGATAACATCCTCTGAGGTGTCCACTTGACACAGAGGCACAAGGGGGAATTCTTTGCCTCCAAGCAGGGCATTATTTATTCGACAACAGAAGACCTCAGAGGTTTTTACCTTGTTTATACCATAGCCACTTTCCAAGATTAAAAAATGACTCATCTAGAGAAATGTATTATTTGTGCAGTGTTCAGCAACAATTGTTTCTTTATATTTGGGGAAATAATTTTGTTGCTGCATGAAACAATGTCTCTTTGTAGGATGTTTGCTTTACAGAAATACCTCATGGGGTTTTGCAAAGAAAATAAATGCACCACTTAAAAACCTGTTGTTTTGGTCTGATGAGAAACAAACCAGGGCAACAACAAACAGGTAATTCTTGATTTCTAAGACATTTCTTTAAACCGAAGAATTCAACCCTTTAATCAAATTTGTGGCCAAATAGTAGTCTGGCTCAACGGAAGTACATTGCCAGGATGAGCCCTCCCCTACTGCTATCTGTCTGTTAAAATCTCTTCGCTAGGTAAAAACAAACAGAACAACCTCCGAGCTAGTAAGCTAACATTAAAGTTGCTGAAAATTTGAATTTGAATGGTGAAACAATACAGGCCTGCCTGGTTCTTACGGTGGATAATTGTAAAGATTTACAAGTAATAGGTTTTTGGCATTTATTTTCTAGCTGGGACAATTTGGGACCAATTATCTGGATTGCTATGGACGAAGTACATGCAACGATACACTGGTAAGAGCAAATTACATTTAACCATGTATCAAGGTAATTTAAAGAGGTCATGTTACTGTATTGTGTGAACAGTTATCCTCATACAACATTGTATATAATGTTTTCTTGTGGGGTGCAAATGTTCCACCAAAACAAGTTCCTTCTCCGAGACTATTTTGCAGAGCCACCATGGCTGTGTCCTGAACTCAGCGCTGCCCTCAACGATTATGATTGGGTTAAAAAAATACAAACCACCTAAAGCGTTTTCTTTTCTTCTCCCATCAGCGATTGTATCTGTGGTGTAGCCATACATTACTTCCCAGCTCTGTGGAAGTAGGTCTGGCCATTCAAGACTAGCAAAATAGTAACATTAATGCAAACAAACATGAAACCCATTATCAAACTGGGTAATTCCTGGTTGCCACCAGTCATTTCAAAGGACATTTGTAATGCAAAAAAGTGGAATATTTATTAGGTTGACACATTCCACTCAGACTCTGGCTCCTCATCCTTTATTTTATCTGTTGAGTTCTTCCCAATTAATTATGAATGACATAGACCCCATTTACAGCTTATAATAACATGCTGTCTGTGTCTGGATACATTATCTGGGCAAAGACACCTGATCACAAAACGTTTGCTTTACACAAGGTATACATGAATGTTCTGCTTTCATATTTTCTAGATTCTGTGTTGTGATCAGATTCAGTATGCAAAGTAAATAGACGGAGCTGGCAAAAGTCAGCATCTTCACTGCCAATTTAGCTATTGTGGGGGGGGTTGTCTTTTTCTGTACTTATTTTCAGAAGGAGTCATTTACTACAGGCTTGGGTTGCTTCTTGCTTTTTCACGCAACACTCCTTGCGGTGGTAGATGAAGACAAACTCATAGACCGATAAGCAAAAAAAACATCTTATGTACACAGCAACACAATTAGAAAAGCCCTTTATAGGAGAAAGGAAAAACATTAAGAGAAAACAATGTATTAATCAAAGAGAGACGAGGAGCAACAAGAGCAATTTGCTTTCCAACCTGATTCTTAAAAACTAAAATAAAAACAAACAGTGAATATTTAAGAACCGTTCACTGCAGACTGGAGGAAAGGCTAGCCTTGCATGTATGAAACGTAATGTCTTCCCCTGGAGAGTCTCACAGCCCATTGGCACACATTTCACAGAGTTGAACTTTGACCTGCGTGGAAATCGAGTGCCAGGGCAAGAAAAGGCCATGAGGACAAAGACAAAGGGACAATCGGACCTCTTCCACTAATTGTGCTCTCTACACCAGTGGCAGGCTCTGGTGTAGGGAGCACGGTGGGTTTCCTCCTGAGCTGCTGTTGACTGATGTGCTGAGAATTAGATTCTGTCACTTAAAGACTCACCAGGGCAACACCCTGCGAACGTTTTACCGGGCCAAGACAGAGGGCCGCCCCAATGGTATTTGGAGAACGAGAATGAGGTCACTTTCAGTTTCTACCTGCTATGCATGACTCCTGCTTAGGTGGACACTGACAAATACTGAGGACTGTGGAGCAAATAAATAGTTTTGTCTATTTTACTACAGAGGAAAAAAATATAATATAATAATGGCATGCATAATAAAACTGCTGTAGCCACAAAATAAACTAGCTCTAAACTAGCTACTCGTTCAAAACAGAAAAATGTTACAATTTCTCTTGGAAAGCTTAATTTAAAATGAATGGCAGAAGCCAACATTTTAGTTCAAAAACTCAAACCTCTCAAAAATAAAGGTAGGAATAATGTAAGGTTTTTCTCACATTGGAAAGTTTCTGGATAACGTTGTGCCTTTAAGCCAGATTTATGAGAAGTATGAGTTAAGAGAACATTTGGACAGTGGACATTGTTGTGGAGAAACAAATGCTCGGCTGCACTCAAAAGTCCATTGGACAACAAGAGAATAAATAACCCTTTCAAATATGAACTTGTATTAGAAGCTTTTCTGAATACTTTTGCACAAAAAACAACTCTTTACATTTCCATGACCAGGACTTCCTGCTTCAGTGCCACAAATGGCTTGTCTCTCAGAAGCAAAGGCAGGTAGAACAGAATGACCAAGTGGTTTAGTTGGCAATCCAAACTGAACCCATAGTTACCTTATCTATGGAGTAGATCAGAAAACGGTAATGTTAGAGTTTTAAGGCAATAACATTTGTCCAACTTTGTCATTTTGTTTGAAAGACAGCAACTTACCGTCTGTCTATTGTCCTCGTTGCTATGTTTCTCTGTCAGTGTGTTCTGATGAAGTGTGACTAAGGACTTTCTTTGAGTGACATAATATTATAATAATGTCCTTTTTCAAATTCCCTTTTAAACTGTTAAAAAAGAAAGAAATCAAAAATAAGGACTACTTGTATGTCAAGTGAGTCAGTTTACTGTGGCACCGGTTGGTCATAGCATTCTGCAAATTACATACGTGTTAAAACGTAACATGATCTGTACAATGAAGGCATAGAAAACACAGAGTATATAAAACATAATTTGCAGAAAAAGTAATTTCATAATGAGAAACAATCAAATTAATGAATCTTACCACATTAAGGTGGACGAGACATATGGTTTACTTTTCTCAATGGCAAAATAAACACTGCAGTCATAACGCCTAGTCAATATTAGATGGGCTGTGAGGGTTTTGACTCTAATGATATGTGACTAAAGGCATTTCTTCATGCTTAGCTGCATGGAACTGTGGCATGAACATATCACTTGGTGGTCATTTGAAAGGAAACATATCTTTTTTTCATCTATTTGTATTTTAAACCAGATTTCTTTCAAATTCAAGTGGGCTTAGATGGATTTGTGAAGAATTCTGTCTAAATATTTTCCCTGCACATTAGTATGTATAGATATGTTAATATAGGTTTGTGCATTAACATGTCTGTATTTCCAACCACTGAGAGCAAGACAAGGATCCTTGATGTAGAATTACACAACTATATATTTTTGTGTGCAGAGGAAAAGAGCAAGGGTACAGTATATCTGCTCTATATGCTGTACAGGCCTCAGGAGATCACAGTGCTTAGTAAGCATTCATATTCCTATTTCTGCACCAGTGCTTAAACCTACAGGGCAGCTTAACTACTATAATGTCATCAAAATGGTGTTTGATGAGAAACCTATCCCTTAAAACCAATGAAGGTGCAACGTGCAACAACAATAATTTAATCTTGTATCATTTCCAATTAGCAACAATTTGTAAAATGATATGTCTTCTTTTTACTGATATAACACCATCTGGAGAGAAATGTTATTTAAAGAAACAGTTTATGGTAATACACATATAGTATAATGAGTATAATGGTGGGGACACACCGCAGAGACGGTCGGCCGACGCTCTCCGTCGACCTAGTTTTTTGTCACCACACGCTAGTCAACCCACGTCAGGTTTTTTACGGCTGATTCAACATGTTTAATCGTTGGATCTGTCAGTGAGAGGAATTAATCCCAACTCATCACATACTGAGTTCTGGTCAGTGGCTCTCAAGGTCAGATAGCAAAAATCTAACTTACCCCTGATTTCCACTAACTGCGTAACGGCTGCGGATCGGCTCCACAGTTGGTGAAAATTACGATTGTGACATTTTCAAGTGGTAGTGCAGGGAAACTATGAGCACAGTGTATTTTATTTTGAAAATTAACTGGATATTTTATTTTGTTTTTGCTCCGGAGGGCTGCATATCACCGGAGCTAGGATAGAGTTGGAATGCAGCTGTTCCGCAGTCAGTGAAAATGTGACGCCCAGCAAGGTGTGGTCACATAATGTATTTTATTTTGGATGTTTTGCATAGTAAGTATATGATGTATATTG
>NC_048414.1:6101555-6103685 GCF_013103735.1 Etheostoma cragini | reverse complement strand
TTCTAGGCAGGGTGATGTCATGTTTTGTCGGGTTCCCTAGAGGCACAGCTACGTAGGGGTTCCTCTCATTCTGAATCTCAAGCAAGCCCTCACCTATGTCTAGTTGCTGTAGCTGTACGCAACTTTCCTCTGGTTCAAACAATACTAATGAGTCAGAGGGGTCAAGCTGAGGAGGCACTCTACACTTCACCCAGGTTACGCTACCAGCAGGGATTATTCTCTCTTTCTGCCCTATTCTTAAGCGTCCCTGTTGTGCGACTGTTTTTCTCGTTTGTACAAAGTGTACAATAGTCTGTGCTGTCTCATCAGGAATGGACATGGCTCCACCTAGCAGTTGGGTTAAAGTGGGACCTAATTTCTCTGGTTTTCCCTGGATTACCACTTCCACCACATTAAAGCCTATCAGTGGCATTTCGAGTGATAATGAACTCACAAGGAAGGGTACATTAATTGATAAGTCAGGGTCCTCATTACCAGGCAAGTTTACAGTGATGATGACCCAACCATCAAAGGGAATGACTTCTCCATTTACCGCGTACACTTCCAACTTCCTTTTATCTTTCAATAGGTCAATGAGCTCTGAAAGAGGGCGCATGTCAAGGTCAGGTAAGTATTTGTCCTTCCAGAGCCTATCTATCATGCTGACTTGAGCTCCAGTGTAGTTCTACTACAATGTGCTCTACTAGCACATTAACTGCTAGGCCATTAAGGATGCACTTAGTTAAAGCTTTTCTACCTATTAGTTTGGCGATTTGTACATTGCTGGAAGCTGCGGGGTCTTGCACAGACGTAACAATAGTTTTCTTACTATTACGTTTTTTGTTTACCTTAGCTGTCTCAGTGGTTGTGGCTAGCTTATTCATACTGATCCACTGTCTGACGTTTAACCCTGCTTCTGCACCTGTCAAGTGGGACGTGGTAAGGGCTCCGGTTACTGTCTGTCCCCCCTCAGCAACCGGTTGGCGTTTCCCTGATGCCTATGGTGTTTTAGACAGCCTCTAGCTCTGTGGCCCTCTTCGCCGCAAAGAAAACAGTGTCTACAGTCCCGCAAACCCTGCTCTACACACCTTGGACAACCATAGGATCTCTCTTTTTTGGTAATGTGGGCTTTTGTAGGAGAACAGTGACAGGTTTGGTCTCTCTGTACTTTTTCTGCAAGGGAGTCTACTAGCTTGGTGAGCACATCTATTTTCTCTGTGAGCTGTTGCACTGTATCTGTTTTGGCTTTCTGCTCCACAGTTCCTTTCTTTACGTGTGTCTCTTCCACAATTCCGTTCTCAACTTGAGCACTGTGTGCAGCGGCATGTTTCTGGCGTTGTGTAGGGCCCAACCTACGCTGTCTTTCACTTTCATCACTTGTGATTTTCATGACGTGCTTCAAGATTGTCTCATCTGTCACTATGTGATCTGAAAGTAAGGGTTTCAACTCCCTGCGGATGTCATTGTGTTTGTGTCCTATCCCTTGATATACGGTGTGCAGAAAGACATCTTGGACTGTGTCTGGGCTGTACTTAATCCCAGCTTCTGTTTGTTTAGATGAGAACAAGATTCTTTGCTTCAGTCCAATAACCCGATAGAGGAATTGCTGAGGGGTCTCATGCTCGCTTTGTTTTGCGCACATTAGCTCTTGAAATAGTTCTGTGCTATTTCTTTCCCCCAAGTGTGACTGCAAAAATCCCCTGAGCTCTGCTACAGTCATATCTTCCTTATTAACAAGCATGTCCTTGAAATCCCCTGGTTTTATGATCCTAAGCACACCTCTCACTACCTCTGAATCAGTGAAGTTATCTTTAACTCCCTCTTCCATCTGCCTACACACACTGTTGTAACTAATATCAGATGAGTGATCCCCAATTTGGCCTCCCTGTACCTTAAATTCACGGCGCTGAATGTAGGGGAGATCTTTTAGGGACAACCCCTTTTCTGGTGCCTGGTATATGGCAGCATCCGGCTGTGTTCTACTGTGTAGTGGCGCACTGTTCACTGGAAAAGGTTGTGCAATTGTAGGTTGTGCTGTGGCCTGTGGTGTGGGCATATTCACAAACTGGAGTGGTTTCTTACTCAAATCATCATAGTTCAAAAGCATTTGCTGTACATTTTCAGGTAACACATTAGCATTGCTAAGTGTAG
>NC_048414.1:6093702-6101455 GCF_013103735.1 Etheostoma cragini | reverse complement strand
CCGGTCTCATCATTTTCCTGTTCTTTTCAGAACAACATTTAATCTGACCACAGGCCTCACGCCCGGGGCCTGTTACAAAAACACACACATTGACTTTATTGGAAACCTATTGACTCCGCCGTTGATGTAAGTCAGGGGTCTGGCGTTGACGGGACGCACCAGACAGAGCAGTATCTTGACCGCGTGGCTGTAAGATGATGCAATGTTAAAAGCGACGTAGTATGAGTAGTATGATATACAGAAAATTGGCTTAAAAAGGTAGGTTGAGGCGGGGGATGGGTCAAACCACTAAGGACTTTCACCCAGGAGACTGAGGTTTGTGTCCCCTGTGTCACTGAAAAATACATTTTGTAACCCTGTTCACGATCTTTTCCTAAGTCGCCTTGTTCTTGTGCCACATGTCAAGAATGTCAAAAAGTGACCCCAAGAATCCCAACTAAGCACATCTAAATATGACGCTAAAGGAGACTTTTTGCATCGGCAACAAAGGCACCTGTCCAAGTGTCGCTTTTTTCACGCACTGGGCTTGAAAATGTGATGCATGTACTCCCTATTGTCACAAGGTAGGAACCAGGAATTTCTATTGCTAGACGACTGGTCTATGTGAAGTGATTGGCCAAGACAAATTTGGCGTCTGCCTGGTGTTTCACCATCTTTAAATCCATCAATAATGTATCTGGTAAAATCTGGCCCCTGTTAACCTAGAGGAAACAGACATAATTTCATTAGTTCATTTTGTACCATTGTGTTGTAGCACAGGTTGCCAGATATACTTGTGTATAGATCCATATACAGGCCCAACAGAACAAACCTTGGCAACCTTACTATGATGACAAGAATTCAGAATGCTGTGCATACTCACTGTGTCCAATGGTTGTTCACAAGAAAATAGTTACAATACACAACTCTTCCTAAAACCTTACATTTTTGTTTTTGCATTACTGGTTTAGTGTTGATAAAACAAGCAAGATATACTTTGTTAATTCTAGTGTTTGAGAGATGTCCATAGCCGTAAGTTCTCTTTGGACAGAGCTTGGTTAGCTCTGTTTCCCCCGTTTTTATGTAAGCAAGCCATGTCCTAACTCTGGCATCAGACTGAACACACCTACATGAAAGCCATCTCTAAAAGAAAACAAGTAAGCATATTTCCAAGGATGAATAATTATGTAGCAGCAGGTGACAGTTTGGATGGTTAAATACCAGTAAGAAACATATTTTAACTGGCAAATGGGAGGGAGTGGGCATTTAAACAGGTTACGGGACAGGTTCTACGTTGGGCAGTGGTGATGGTGCAGGAAGGGGCAGTGATGTGAGGGGATAGGGGATGTGTACCAGAGGAAACGGATGAATTAGCTATTGTGCCCTACCCTCCCAAAGGGTCAGAGAGCTTATTGATAGCAGAAATGAGGTTGGTGCCCCTGTGTCTTTCTGGTTGAAATGAAGATTGTACTGCCTTTAAGACTTTTCTTTCCCAAAGTAATACAACTTGTTTAATCTAACTTAAACAATAAAGGCATTGTTAAGGTAGTGTGGCCATGTTATAATGCAATAATGCATTGGCCCTTGACTGGTTAAGCTCATGTCCTCCAAATAAAGGATTAAATGCCATCATTCATTGGAATGAATGGATTTCACCACCACATGTCATTTTTAAATGCAATTGTGGTTGTGCATAAAATGTTTCGCAATTACATACATATTCTTTCCTGGTGTTGCATTTGCAACAGAAAAATTGAATACATAACTCAAACCCAAAAGGTCAGAATGCATAGTAACAACAAGACCTGGATAAATTGTGTACAGGCATTTGATTTCGGTTATTATTGTGCCTTTGTTCTCTTTCCTGTTTTCTGTTATACTCCTAGTTTCCTCCCTTTTCTTGTCTAGTGGTACTTGTCTTTTTTTTTGCCTTGAGTGTCTGTATGTTCTGTTTCCCGTTTTATTTTGATAGTCCGGGTGTCTGTCTAGTCTAGTCTTGTTTTACTTCCTGTGTTTTCTTGCTCTCGTGATTGCCTAATGTTGTTAACCTGTTTCCCTGCCCTTGTGTCTCCTGCCTTGTGTTTCCTCGTTACCCTGTGTATTAAGTCTTTGTCGCCCCCTCGTTGTTCTTCAGATCCTCTCATGTGTATGTTGGCCTGTGTGTGCGCCTGTCGTCAGCGGTTGGTTTCTTCCCTGTAGTCTTCCTTCCCCTGTGAATTTTCCCTGTGAGTTTTTTTCTAGCCCCAGAGCTCTAGTTTTGGCCTTTTTCCTGTTCCTTGTTTTTTGTCATCTTTTTGGACTTTGTTTATTTCTGGCTCCTGTGTAAACTCCTGTTGTCATTTGTTTTTGCATTGTGGGATCCCTTTTGGTTTTTTCCCTGGTTTTGCAAATATCCCTCAACGTAACTCTCTCCTGCCTGCTTGCCTCATCTCTGCGTTTGGGTTCTCAATTACGTTAATTATGACAAAATCTATGGAGCTTTACCTATATTGTGTTAACCAGATGTACTTAGTGCTTTATTGTACCAAAATGCAATGCAGAAAATGAAAAGAAGTTTTTCACAACTGGATGAGTTAAAAAATAAAGTGGTGGTGAAATTGAATATGAGTATTCATTTGATACAATTTACATTATTATGATTAATTAATGTACTTCATGAGCATTTGATGGGCAAGGGTATCCCAAAGTTAAAATGTATGATGTTTGTCAGCAGGCACAAAGCACTTCTTATTACAAAATGATTTATTGTTTTCCACGGTGGATGTACCCATTAACCCACCAAAATATGAGTTCATTCATTTTTGTATACATACTGACAGTTTAACACAATCATTTGTTAAAACGTAAGATTAATCTAATGTGAAAATACATTTGTGTATATTTTATCATATAAAATAAAAGTATATCATGAATAAGCTCACAACAAAAATGATTGACAAAATATAAAAACGTATCATTTTAAATATAGGGAAAACAACAAATATGCTTTTGCCAACTCATCAACTGTACTAATATGTTTTACCATCAGATATCCAACATGACTTGCAAAACAGTTCATAGAGAAGAGGCTAGCCTGCTTTCATTGCGTTAAGTTTCTTTTTGGACAGCAGTTTGATTTCTTGGTGGTTTGCCAGGGGAAAAGGGGCAGCACCCTGCAGGTTAGCCCAGCAAAGGAGGAACCTCCATTCAATATCCTCAACCGTCTCTTGTACACAATGAATGGCGACAGGCAGTGCCCAGAAGCATTTCCTGTAATGCAGACAGTTACCTGCTCTCTCCCACTTTGGTAGACATTTTGCTTCCCTTTCGAGCCAGGATATAGCTTGTAGCTGGATCTGTGACAAACCCTGTCTCATCTATGTTGTAAATGTTTTGAGGTTTTGAACTGACACCTGCAAGGTCATAAGTGCCATCATCAGATATCGGTATTGAGAATCGTGTGCTTTCACTGGTATTGGCACCAACTACTGAATTTTTGGTATTGTGACACCCCTAGTCCCTGATGAGCCTCAACTCTAACTTTCTCCTTCAATCTCTCTCTCAAAGATTTCCTGTCCACTCCACAGTGTCTTCCTAGCAGAAACAAGTTTTTAACTGTGCCCTCATGGTTAAGGCGACATGCCTTAATGATTTTGAAAAAAAACTGCTGTAATTCTTCCTTTATGTTGTCATTTTTCTCACTGCAAACAAATGTTTATGCAAATTAATTCTTTGTCAGTGTATCTATCAGTATGGTTATATTTTGACCATGTGATTAGCTAGACAAAATGCTATAAAGGACAAACTAAAGACAGATTGTATAGGAATTAGATTGCAGCATAAAATCCAGTGTAATTTAACCAAGAAAGCATGTTGAGTGGCTGAAAAACTGATTTAAACTTCAGAAATGTTGACAACTTTTAACCACAAAATAAACATTGCGTGTATCATCTACCGAATTATTTGGGGAGTAAGAAGTATCACTGAAAATGTGTGTTATAAACAAATAGTCATAAAAAACATTTCATTAAGCCTGTGACAAGATTAAGATTAATGTTGACCCTGAGATTCCAAACCATTTCCAACCTGGTGGCTTGTTTTCTCCAACGTGCCCAGGCCATAAATCTGAAACAAAATGGAAATATCAGCTTGGCTACTTGAGGAAAGTATAAGCTCCTGGCCATCAAACTCAGTGAGAAGTATTCACTGTTCAGAACATTCTCATGTTCTTCTGGCCGCCTCCAAGCTAATGAAAACTCAGAGGATTCAGGGAGAAGCCCCCCTGAGCGTAAACACATTGCATAATAGGCACTTTCTTCAAAATGCTAATAGCCCCAGAAAAGGTCTTACCATTTCAGAGATTTGACGCATGCAAGCAAGGGGTAAAATTCTGAAAAAGGAAAACAACATTTAATATATATACTGACAGAACAGACTTAGCCAACAAGATATTATAATTTTATTCTATGTGGACTCTAAGGGCTGGGGGCTTGTTGAAGGAAGCTGTCCTTTAAAATGGCTCTACAGGTATGGTGTACCACCTTATATTCTCAAAAGATATATTCCACAGGCATGCAAAGTATAGGAAATGAGGATTTAGCATTTAATGCAGCCTTCAGAGGAATTTTAACCACAGGTCAATCTAGATCTCAGTCAAAGTCTCTTGACTCCAGAATGTTGAGGACATGCATTAAAACTACACCTAATTTTGAAGCAATTAAAGAAACAGCCAGCGCTTTAGTTTCCTTCCAACAAAATTCCTTCCTGACACTAAACAATCAACACCTCAGTAATACTATGAAGACTTAAAATTCTGCCATGCAGTGCCAAGGTGGAATATATTCTTATCTATACATCGGGGTCAGCAGGCCGCTCTGTATGTGTTCTTGTTTGATGCTTTATATTTCTTACAATACCTTGTATTTAGTATGTGGTGAGACAGGTGGACATTTGAAACTAAAAGTGAAAATTACACGAGACACTACCTTAATGTAAAGAGAGCACATAAATAACACATTGTGCCTTTATGGAGTGATATCATTTCAGATTACACATCTGATTATTTTTCAAAGGTGTGGAATAACACATTTGAATCCCACGTCAGACATGTTTGTTTACATACTGTAAAGTATATGTCAAAGTTACCATGTAGGGTTTTCTTCGGAACTCTCACATTTTTTTTTCACATCAATATTTCTCACCAAAGGACATTGGGGTTATCATTGAAGCTAAACAAGCACGTTGAACCCATTTCCCAACACCCTTATATTTTGGATACAGATTGAACACCCACCCTACCAATTGGTCTCCCTCCGGAGTCACAGCCACCCACAAAAGTATGCATCTCTTTACCCATGTGATTGTGCCTGTACAGCATTCTTAAACACTGGCAAACAAACGTATCACTCCATAGTGCCCTTAGTGGTCAAAAATTCCACAGTGCCTTGATGGTGATGACAGCCAGACTTTAGAGGTTTGCTTTATGTAGGAAAATGGCTCCCATATCTCCTTTTTCTTCTTTTAGCACACAATGCAAATGATCTACACAAATGGGCAAAGAACCTTGTCTTTGAATGAATCATGACACTTTCTTTAACTTTGATGTCCTTCAATGACTGAAATTCAGATATCTGCCAAAACTGAAGGACCAAACATAACTAAAACTGCAAGCAGTTATGACGGGGTCCAAGCCTCCCTGTTCAAATCGGCCCTGACGACCCGGGGAGCGCGCAAAAGCGGAACCCAAAGCAAAACGGTGGGGAGGCAAATGACAGGAAATTTTGAGAGGTGCATGTAACAGTATGGATTAATTGCACAATGACCCCGAAAAACTCTCGGTTTCTAGGCTGGATACAAAACCCTCTGTAAGGGATGGGGAGAAAACAAAGACATCAGCAGAACGGGGCGACTAATAGTTCTTAGCTCCAAAAGACAGTATGTTTCTGCTAGTTGTATATTAAGTTACAAAGTAACGAATAAGAATTGCCGTTTGGTATCGTATACGACGCACTCGACCTCAGAGTGGAAAAATTTGCCAAAATGGTCTACGCTGATTATAGTGCCCCCTAATGGCCTATCTTTACCAAATTTGGTGGAGAGCCTCCGAGCAGCATGCCAAAAAAATCATCACTTTCCTACCGCGGTTCCCAGCCCCTCGGGCTTGGACCCCTAATTACTGATGGACTGCACATTTAGATTTCACCATGTCAGTTGACGTGCAATGGTGATGAAACAACTTTAGAATGTAGTTGCAACATCTTTGACATCACTTTCTGTAAAATTAACAAGGAGGACCTTGTTTAACTCTAAATTCATGGTTCATTAGTAGGCAACTTCCTGTCTCTCTGGTGTATTGCCTCCTGTCCTCAGTGTCTTGGTTGAATGGTAGAGACTCTCTACTATCTTCAACTACCAGGCATGCACTGTGTGCCCTGGCTCTTTGTCAAATCCATACAGAGTGGCTCTTGGTTTAAGTAATGAGAGGGGTTATTAAATATTCAAGCACTTAATTAAATTCTCTTTTTACATTGGGGGGTAAGCAGTGACTTGGTGGTACTTGTGCTCAAGTAGTGCTATGTATTTGAGAGCTTGTGGTCGATAAAATAGACGACTCTGTTTTCCAAAATGAACATGACATTTAGGATAACGAGGGGCTACAAAGAAAGGGATTGGGAGGATTTAGAGTGATTGTTACAGCTGCTGTTATCTGGAGAAAAAAATGAATTCAAACAACAGACTTCCTTCAGAAAATCCAACTATACATTAAGGGGCACTATTGGTGTTGGTGTAGCTAACAAAACTAAAAGCTAAAACAACTGATGGTAGAGGTTGCAATGCATTGCTCAAAAGACACGAACACATCTATGAGACACCCAGGAAGCCCAGCTCAGGAGTACATAACACAACATTTAATTTAATGTCTGACTAAGTGCATGGACCAGTGTTCCCGAGTGTTCCAAAAGGAAAGCAATGGTTTAACTGTTAAAAGATGTTAGATTTCATTCCCATTCTGTCAAAAGAAATGTACTACTAATTCTACTACTATTAGAAAGCATAATCTACAAGTTTGTCAGAGGCAATGGAGCGTCAAAACTGTTTGCTCAGTTAAAATACAAACATCTCAAGTGTTTCACAAACGCCCCTGTGGAGGCAGTCCAGACCCAAAGCACATTGCTGTAAACCAGCCTGTCGATTGAAAGGGTAGGAGTAGCTGGATACACTCAGTGGCCAAGAATTTACAGTAAACCAGGCACTCAGGTTCTACAAGGAATTTGCTATGTACAGTACATGAAAGTAGTGTACTAAATTCGACTGATCCATCAGAGATGCAACATACCATGTACTCATGTGCTGTTTGCTCACGGCAAAGTCTTGAGGAGAACATTCTGATCTGATGTACAGCATTATATCCGTTTTTTTTTTGTTGCAATAAAAGCTATTCAATGTTGACATGTCTGCCTAAAGTACAACTCTAACCCTCATTTAAACCTCATTTTAACTCTACTGCATATTTCTCTCTCTTTGCACACTAATACGAGTGCTGGGGTAAGCACTCTCCTGCTGGATGTGCTCCTGGGATGAAGATTTCTGCCTATTAAGACATGTCCAACAAAATACGAAGATAGGCAAATTCTAACCTTGAGTCAAGGGGAATAATGTTCAATCTTCACACTCTACAGATATTTTCAAATGCTCTAGGTGCACTGCATCTGTAATATGTTGTTACGACCTGGCCCGTTGTTAAAGATGGGCGTAACATAAACAAGGATGAATGTGGGTTAACCAAAGACAGAGG
>NC_048414.1:5979470-6093602 GCF_013103735.1 Etheostoma cragini | reverse complement strand
CCGGGCAACAACACAGACTGATTTACATCTCTGAAACACAAGTGCTAAACTATCCCAAAAAGGCAGGAGCCGTAACATATGTAACAATCCCTGTTGACTCCTTCTGTCAGAAAAGGAAGGGAATGTGCCTAAACCTGAGGTCACAGATCTAGAGAGTGAATATAAAAAGAGATGGAAAACTAAAAACACTTTAAACATTTTGGACATGTGTCTAAAATGCATAATTCAATAAGCTGTTATTAGTTTTCTGATATTAGCAGTACCTGTTCGCACACAATAGCAATGGATAAATTTCCTAAAGGCTTAAATTAAATTACCCAGCGATTCATTTCAATAATAAGTGAGAGCTGAATATATCCACTGAAGTCTGTTACTGAACACTGACGTCGACAATATCTGAGATCTGAGAAATCTGTTAGTGCCATATTCATATATGTTGCCTTTGGACACACTTTGTTGCACCCTATGTTTTGCTATACATTAAGTGGAATTTATGCAGTACATGGGAAGCAGCGTAATGTGTAAAAATGCCTTCCAGCACAATAATTGTGATACAGTTTGGAGCTCACCGCTATTGAAGTTACATCATGTAGCCTATACATATTTGATCGAGAGGCAGCGAGAAGAGTGAAATAAATGGTTAATCATGCAAGATCATGTTGGGAAGTTTCTATTGTCCACATTATGGCACAGTTAGATGAAAAATACATAGAGATTTTCCTTTAGAGGTAACCCCTTCTTTGATTTATTGTTAGAGCTGCACTCAGTTTGGATAAAGCAATTTTTTTTTTTTTTTCTACAATTTGATGACTCATTTTTTTGTTCCTTGCTTTTTGAAATTTCAAATTACTATGGTACACAAGCACAATCCCTTTACAGGCTTACATGAAGCTTTGAGATTTGGTTGAAATCACTATATAAATATAAAAAGTATATGAAAACTGGATTTACATTTTCAAGTTTTTCCCTCAAGGTATAGTTCCCTTTATAACTGTGCCCAGCAGTTCATTCATCTTGAATGATTATTCATCTGACATTTTCAACAGCATATGCTCAACACATAAAAAAGAAAAAACCTGTATTCCCCAAATGCTCTTCAGAGAAAATCAAACACAATGTGACTTTCTCGAAGGCAGATTATAATGAGCGAAGCCCTGTATAAAGGAGTCCCTGCTATTTTCTCCTTAGATCCCAGTGGGTTATCTCTCCTCAAAACAATAAAAAGTCATTTTTAATAGAGCAGTCACCCACACAGTCCAAAGAGCAGAGACAGGAAGGTTGAACTGTGTATAAAAAATGTCCCCAGTGTCCACTAACCTAAAATACGCTACAGTACACTTAGCTATAAAAGGCAATGTCAGCACTGAAAACCAGTTAAGAACAAACGTTTGTGAAATCACAAACCTAAAGTATGGACTATGAAAGCACAACAAGGTAAAAAGTACTTTTTAACGTAGTTTCTTTTGGTTATTTTAGAGCCATAGTGTGCACCTACTTTATATCAATAAATGTTACATTCAAGATATTGTCAAATAAATCAATATAAATCTAATTAAGCCTATCAACTCCACAAAACTCTCTCTGTATTTCTCAGTATGGATGTGTTTACAAAATTGTGTTGTCTGGCAAAATTTGCGTCCAGCAGCTCGAGTAATGCGTTTTACACCACGGCTGGGAAAGCGCAACAGCAACATTCACATTTGTAGACAAAGAGGACAATAAAGATACAAGATAATTACTTAAATACTTAATTACTTTCTAAGAGTCCATCATTTGGTTTTTTGAATCGCCATGTCCTCCTTAATTTGACAAGATAAACGCTACTAGCAACTGCATGAGGACCCACATATACCCCGTTTACACGTACATGGTTATTTTGAAAAACTGAGAAATTTCCCTTCGTTTGTGCCCTTCATTTACACGCGAAGAGACAATTTGCTTTTGAAAACAAGTCTTTCCGAAAACTCCAGTCAAAGTGGAGATTTTGGAAAACTTTGTTTGCGCGTTTGCATGTCGACTGAGACAAATGGAGGTTAGGCAGCGTGGGAAAGGAGACAGAGAAGAAAGATGAAGAGAAAGAAAGTTATATAGTGCAGTTGTTGCTATTTTGGAGATTCTGATTGGCTAACATGGGCTTCCGCTTCTCGTTACACTGCCACCTACAGGTTTGGAATGCTCTTGACGCCATTGACAGCATACGTGCACGAGTATGTGTATCTGAACACTTTTCTGAAAACTTACAGGTGCAAAATGTTATTTTTGAAAACAGAGAGGTTGAAATGTATGTTTATGAAAATAGCCAGCCATGTGTAAACGTAGCATCAATATCATATCTTTGTTCATTTTTGACAACACCGTGATCCACTAGAGTATATTAAGCATTTGGATGGGAACGTTGGAACGTTTTTCTAAAATGAAGCAAACTGACATTTTTTTCTGTTGTTGAAAAAGTCCTCATCAACAAATAATTTAACAGCACTGATTTATTGACTGTCATATTTACTCTGTTACTAATGCATGCCAGTATTACACTGTGTTTTGTGAGGGTGATGTATCTTTTAGTATAAGTGAATCACAATACTTAAAGCAATCAGAAGCTACAAGCTACAGTGTTCCTTATATATTATATTCCAGATTATTTGCATCACTTATGGATTTCCCATTGTTTTGTGTACGGATGGCAATGTTTGTGCTTTGTGATGTGAGAGGGAGCCACAAAGTTGTCCTTTGTGTACCGCAACTATGAAGTTAAATATGGTGCAAAATGTGAGAGAACGTAGATGCGATGTGAGCACTTGTAGAATAGGATTTGAAAAAAAAAAAAAAAAAAAAAATATTTCTAACTTAAGTCACTTTTCCAGTACAACCACAACTCAGTGATTGCAACCTCTCGAACCTGTCGCTACAATGTGCTCTCTCACATAACACAGCGGCGAGTCTGCGCCCTCAACTTTCGCCACTCTTGCGATATCATATTTTACACGTGCCCACATCGCATCTGCGCGCTCTTCCATTTTGCAACACAGTTACCTTCATACGCAACTCCAGTGTGGTACATAAATTGAGCACTACCTTCATAAAAAAAGCCCCCGTTAATAAAGTGACAAGTTCAATTGAACCTTATCTGCAGATATCGCAAGTACTCAAGCACAGAAATAATAATCGGACACAACAGAAATCCCCCATACATGTAATGGACTTTGTGCAAAGCTTAAGTGCAAGCAACTTAAGTTGTTTTTCTCCAGAATTCCTTGAAAATAAGATAAAAGACAGTCAATGATGATAACTAAACAATGATTGTTATGTTTTTTATATTTTATATCACGCAACATATGCTCTCCTGTAACTTTCACCAGCAAAAAAAAAGAACTAAAAAAGGCAGGATGTTGGATGCAGTTACCATCCCAGACCTATTTTTTATCCAGATTTGTCCTATCTATAGATTTTTATTTATATATATATATATATATATACACTATAGCCTACTGTTGAGTGCTAAGTAGGAGGCGGAAGTGAAATACTCAGGCCAGACGCTTGAGAGCATCCAAATTGAATGTAGATTATATTGTGTTCATTCATTCTGACAGTAAACAGCATGGATAACATCCAATAACGCCTGAAGCATCATCCACAGATGAGAGGCAAGATAAAAACATATCAGCTTGATTTTGCATATGTGGTAATATCTATAAAATTGGAAATGTGTGTCATCTGACAAGCAAGGATTTTGTTCCCGATCCCACACTCATCTGGCTCCTTTGAGACATCAGGGAGGCTGCTGGTGGTCGGGATGGTGTTGGTGGTTGTTGGGAAAGTGGTGGAATGTGTGATGGTCAGGAGAAATTAATTCATTATTGTCCCCAACGGCTCTGCTTGGCAGGTTATTAATCAGTTAAACATGCACCACTTGCTCATCAGATAAGCATGAGGCCGGAGTCTGTTTCAATTAGCGCTCTCACAGTGTTAGCATGCTGGTTAGGCAGGTTATGGCATTGATAGAAATGTGCTGGCATGGTGGCATGGTGAGTGTCAGATCTGACATTGGAAGGAGATGTCAGCACACTTTTAGTTTTGTGTGCTTTTGCTCTAGGGTTGTTTTTTTGTGGTGCACACAGCATAGGGGAATTTTCTTTCTGATCCAACCCCATCAAACAACTTTAAGATGAACTGGAACAGAGACTGTGAGCCAGGCCTTACCGCTCAACACCCCACCCCCTTCTTGTGCCTTTGTGGCTCAATGGCAACAAACTCCCTGCAGCCACGTTGCAAAATCTTGTGAAAAGCCTTCCCATAGTGCACTTCTATAGTGCACCTTGAGCATTCAAAACCCAGACACATTATGTTCATTGATGATGTACATTTTCTCTACTCAACTTGAATTGTAATTCATTTAATTTTCAATAAAAACACAAAACATACAGTACTTTATAGCCAAGATAGAAAAGCTCACTTTTATTGGTATGAACTTATGTAATCTATGAAAGGAAACTCACTAAAGGTATTTTTGATGCAAATGATCAAAGACCCTGGCACATTTAGAAATATTAGATGGTGGAGCTGGAGGCACTTCTAAATCTTTACAGAAACTGTACCTAATTTCCCTCCTAATAATTCTATCCTCATTATGCCATATGCCAATGGTTCAATCTTTTTAAAGGGGGGCGTTTTGCAAACTTAATAAGACACTATCCTAATGATAATTAATACACTCTTTGTACTGTAATTCGTTTTTCTGTCTTGGTTTTTGAAACTAGCAGTCGATAAAATACTCTAAAATTGGCCGCTTTTTGCATGGAATTAAGACGCATCATGTGGGCTACCTTTTTAATGTAAAAATACAAACATAACGTTCATTATTTTTGATGTTAAGTTGTACATATGAAATTTTACTTCATAAACACATTTGATTTAAAAGCTTAAAAAACACATTTACACATTATAATCAAATTTGCCCTGTTCATCTGTTCATTTTAACACAAATTATTTTTTTATCATAATATTTTAGGAGCCATGTGTAAAAACATGTACAAATAGCTGTAGTACCTAATAATACAAGTATTCAAAGGAAGAGAAAGAGTCTTTTTTTTTCATAGAAATCACATCCTCAGTCTGCATTCATGGAAGCTGGAGGGATTTCTGGGAAATCTCAAGCGGGGAAGTCTTACTTAAACGATAAATATCTGTCAAGATATTTTCTGTCACATGAGAAAGGAAGGGTTTGCCCCGGAGCACACTGGAACAGTGAGTGGGAAGCTGCTTTTGCAGCTCTTCATTCATACCTTATGAGACTCAAGTTGTGAGGAAAGGGATTAAGTGGTTTGGGCTGCAGTTTCAAGCCTAAACAAATAACATTCCACTCAAGCACACACTTAAACACATCAAACTCATCTGATTTGCTTTGTAATATAGCACAGCCAAACGCCCGGATCAATTGATATAGACTTTCAGATTTAATTATTCTTTTAGCTATGAACATATTAACATGCAGTCAGAAACATATGGTAGCAATTCACTGATTCCACTGCCCGAGAGGTCAGTCTGAACTGACACCATGCTGCATATGAATAAAATATGGTGACATGTAACAGAAAACAACTGACATTCCTGAGAAGGGACGGACCACAATCTGTGAGGAAAAGGACACCGAGTTGTTTATTAGATGTGTATTCTGCAGTTTATCCCCACACAGCGGATTTACTGTAGCATTTAGCAATAGATTGATTGATACAGCGTTGTCCCTATATACAGTCTGTCACTCACATCAAATCTAATGCACTGCGTGGGGACAGGAAACCAAACAACTTGAATGATTTTGTAATGTAGCCTGAAAAAAAAAAAAAAAAAACTTTCCTAAGGGTAAACAATGTTCACAATTTATATTATAACAAAAAATTGCCATAATTATTATTCTGTTATTTTAATTTGAAACTCATTTGTCATTATTGTCATCTTCTGTGAATCAGGTTTGCATTTGCACGCGTTAGATTGGCCTAGTAGAAATGTACTGTAGAGCAGTACCAGGATGTTTTAACTAGTAGTAACCATGATGTGTGCAGCTATGGGTGACAAGTCACACATTCACACATACAGTAAATACAAAGCCTGGAAGTGAGACCCCAAATTGTGCTGGAACCAAGTCCCAGATAGCCATCCTCATGTTGACAGAGGCATCTGCATGCGGGAAGATAAAAGACAGAACGGAATCCCAAATTCTCCACAGAAGGATGAGCTCTTATGCCAGCTCTCGATTGCGTACGGCTTGACACCGATGAGACTTTCTTCCGACAGAAATTTGAGCCCAGCTGTATAATCCCCTCCATCCAAAAGTTCAGGCCTTCGTCTATTGGTTACAAAACTGCAGAGTTTGCACATGTGGTCCCAGTGCTGTCATGCTGATGGCGTTTTGATAATCAGGAAGAAGATAGCAGATTCAGAGCATAATATCATAACAATGCTTCTTTTCTTGGAGTGTTGCTCTTAGTCCACAAGATGAATTTTAACAGCCATTTCAAAGTACATCTTCAAATATAGGATTTAAAAATAGCTTACAGTGTGATGAGTTCAGAGTGAATTCAGGCAGTGGCTCTCATTATCTATTCTGGCAATACGTTTTTTTTCGACCAAATAGTCATTAAAGTCCCAATAAAAAGTGTAATTCTCATGCTGTTTAGATGAAGCTTTGCATAAAAGAAATCAGAATGATTACTTTTTAAATGCTTTCTCTTTCTTCTCTGTTCTCCGCCACCATTTTCAAATCACACATTAACTGTGGTCTCTTTCCAAATTTTCTTTAACCAATTCTGAGTTAACCAATTATCTTGTTGCTTCAAGGATTTCCTCCAGGGGTGCTGTCAGCTGGTATTACAGTGTCTGATTGACTTAACCTACTTCCAACCCTCCACCTGCGGTGTTCATTAGAGTCAGCCTGGAGTGACACATGCTGGGGGTCCAGTCCCTTGAGCGCGTTGGGATTGTCTTGTCTCAACCAAGACTCAGTCATGAGAAATCTTCTGCTACTTTATGGTCCTTACCCAATCGCCAGAAAGTTTTTGTATACTGGCTCTCTAGCTGTTAATTGACTTTGTAACAACTATGTTTCATTCATTTATTTGGCGACTTCTTAAAATGAGTCCCTCCTTATTAATAGAACCATCCACAAACATGTAACGCCTAAAAGCCCCAGAAAAAAAAGAAAGAAAACACAAACGTCAAGGTCACTTTAAGCTCGCCTATGTAGCTTCAGACACCATTTTCAGCCCTTTGCAGGACAAGCATCTCTACAAATAAACATGAATAAGATTTGTTCAAAGGAAGTTACAAATACTATATCAGGTGCCAAGCTCTCTAATCCTTCTGCAGTCTTATCTTTTCAATTCCGTTCATTGAAGGTAAAGATATACAGTAGATGAAGAGAAAACCTGTTAAAGAACGATTTTTCAAGGCATGATATAATTGAGACGCCACTTACATTAGAATCATTGATCTGAGCTATTGATCAGACCAGTTAGTGTAACTGGGCCAGTGACGAGGACACATTTCCCAGCTTTGGAGCTCTAGGCTAATAAGGAAGCACATCTTTTTTATTTTTATTCTAACACAATCTGCTTTACCCTGAATTTTAAAACTTAAAAAGGTGGTTATATGCTCAGACAAAGTGACTAAAAATAAATTATTCACTGTGATATTTGGAATGATGTTATGGAAAATCCTCAGATGTCAGATTACAGGTGATGATTTATCCCTGAAACAGACATGATGCACTTGGTATATTAATTCTATACTGGCTACAAACTAGCAGCCGGTGAGAGCCTTTCTGAAAATATAATTCAGAATGCAGGAGAGTTATGTTAAATTCTATTCTGACCCTTTCAGCCATGTACTGCACTGCCATTCACGTTTCTGCAGGCCAGGGTGACAGCCATTATAGATGCTAGAACCAATTACTGCTTCCACACCATGCAATATTTATGAAACACTTAGCCAACGGTCTGAAGGTTAATATTTCATTCACAGATGAGAAAGAAACGTACACACAGAATAGAACTTCAAAGAGAATTGCTTAAAGTACTTCATACTGTGCGCAGCATATCCCACGTTGTTTCAATGTCACCAAACCCCCCTACATGTTGATGGGATTGATTAGTCAGTCCCTTCAGGATTTAGCAGCCTTTTTTGAGATTGTTGCAGCCCAATATATCTGATATTGCGGGAGCTTTAAACTGCCATAAAAGTTGCAATGTTTTTTGTATGTTTGTTGCAATGAAGTTGCGGGAGACAGAGAAAGTTGCAAAAGAAGTTTTGATTTAGTTGTTGTTTTATAGTTCTTTAAAAATAAAAGGAAACTTGTTTTAGGAAGAATGAAATTACTCTGGGCTGAGTTTTCCTAGTAACCTTACCAAAAAGGCTCAATATGTAGATGTAGAAAATGGCTTGTGGATTTAAGACAAAAATAATTTATTGAATTAATCAAATTTGAACAAATGTGCCAGTGACTTGTTGATCTTTACATTGTTAGTTACTTTCCTATCCTGGCCTGGGACACATTCATACAGTTTGACAAAGCATGTGTTGGACTTTAACTTATCATTGCACTTGCAATAACAAGCTGTCCTCAATTTTGATCATTGTGTACGTCTCATCCACGGTTTTTCCTTCATCCACTGTGTGTGTTTGTGTGTGCGCACATCAGTTGCGGGGGGTACAGCAGCCCCGCCCGCTTCAGAGAACCGACAGGAATGAAACAGCAGCCGCTTTCAGCAACTTTAGAGTGAAAAAATAATTACAGCGGACTCTGATGTTAAAATGTATACATGTTGGCAGGACGCTCTGAAATGTTTTCCACAATCTTTTGCTGTACGTTTTGTCGGTAAACGTGAGATGTTTAAGTCACATGCGTCTCGTCACAAACAAAGAAATGAATACGGCCACGTATGTGTAACGTCAATACGTTCTCATTCCTGCTTGTTCATTGGCTCTCAGAGTCACATACCGATTCAAAATCTGGCCCGTAGGACTGCTGTGATTGGTTGACGGTGTGGGAAACTCCCGTTATTGGTCAAATTTGCGTAAAAGTTGCGGTGATTGGTCAAAATTGCGAGTCAAACCAAAGTGACATGATTGGTTCACTTTGTGTGACTTGGCACAATCGTAACTGATTAATGGAGACCCTTTTTTTTACATGTGTGGTTTAAACTAAAGAATAGCAATGGGACATTGATGAAGTTCCCCTTCCTTCTATGGCCTGAGGCAAGAAGGAGGAGGATTAGCTGCTAAATAAACAATCTGCCAGCAATTAGTGGTGGATTGACAGATGTGGATAAATTGCTTTTGTACAGGAGACGTCAAGCTTCTTCACTGTACACTAATTGCAATCCTTATCTTTTCCCTCCACTTGGTATGTTTCACAGTGATTCCACTCTGCAATTATGAGCGATTAAAATAGCTGCTGTCCACTCTGAAGTTCTAATGAGCTGCTTCTTGACATTGTTATTCATGTTTGAGTATGCAGCCATTGTGGCGCAGTCCAAACAGTCTGCACAATGTATAATCTACACCAGGATTTTACTGTTAGATCTATAAATCTTGAACCCTTAGGTGTAGATTAAAAATTCCCATTTCCTCCCACCTAACCCCCGCTCACCTATCCCTCCACCATCATCTTATTTAAAGCTCCTTACTGATTAAAAGACTAAATATTTTCTTTGATTTCCACCCTGGCCATGCTAGCTTTGTGGATTTAGGGATGGAAATGTTGGTTAGTTGGTGTGTCCACCACTGATACCAGCCTATACTAACTTGACTACTATCTTTTGAATTGCCATACAATTTTTTACAAACATTCACGGCCCCCTGAGGATGAATCCTTACAAGACAAGGCAAGAAAAGTTTTATTTGTATAGCACATTTCAACAACAGGGCAATTCAAAGTGCTTTACACAAAAACAGTTAAATAACTGTTAAAAAAAACAAACAGATAAAACACAGAAGTTTCATTTGTTGGCTGGATTACCATTGTATTTGGCCCAGACAATCATGTTCACCTGAATATGAATATGAATAACAAATTAACAAATGAAACAAAAACGTATTCAATACTTTGGTTTATGACCAAATGCTGGTAAAGATCAGAATGTTACATTGTCATAGTGAGCATGTTAGCATTGTAACGTCAGCACTTAGTTTAAAGCTGTGCAGGAGTGCATCTCCATAAGCCGCTAGTATAGTTTTAGACTCTTTGACCATTTGTGCTCTGTTACCAGCCAGCCTGTAACAGGTAAGCCTGTATATCCAAGAAGAATGTATGTTTTTCTATAAGTCTTAAGCATCTGGGTGTGGTTTAAAATTTCTTGTTCCAATTTTCTTGTTGTAATTTTATCAAGCCCCACCACCATCTTGTAAAATGCTCCCCACTGATGGAAAAACTAAAAACAATTACTTACCAAGAATTCCCAGCAGGTGTGACCCACCTGTCCCTGTTTCATCTCCGCTGTAAAATCATTGATGCAGAGTACTAACATTTTATTGTAGACCAGAACTTAACTATAGTCTTTTGATTTTCAAGTTTTCAAGTTTTAGCCCAGCATTAGGAGGTGATTGCAAAAGGGAATGGCACTCTTCAAGGGCTCTTTTGCTAATTTAACTTCACCTGACACCACGTTTTTATTTTATTTTATTGGACAGGGACAATTCACAGCTCCTTAGCAGTACCAGAGTTAGCTATTAAGTAATCTGTAGCCCCTGGGCAGGAACATAGAATAAAATCTCCGTCATCTTGAGCTTTACCTCTGGTTTCTATAGGGAAAAATACATGTCGGTATTAATGTACAGTACTTAACAAGATTTTCATTTAAGACATTATTGCATATTTATCAGTAGGCAGGCAATGAAGCATTCGCTCCAGGGATTTTGATTAGCTGCCCTATTTTGCAAACTGCATCTGCAATGAATTAGTCAACCAATCAATCACTTTTCTTATCCCCATCTCACTATTTACCAGTTGCTGATCTGTTTCAGTTACTCAATACTGTCATTAATGTGTTGTACACCCAGAGTTAAATATGAAGCTCCACCATGCTTATCAACCTCTGAAATCCTGATTACTCCCATTTTCTGGATAATTGCTTCAGTGGGAACACACATGTGGACGTAATACCACTGTGATTACTGTTGTGTCAAAGAGTGATGTCTGCTGCTCACTGCCAATTCCCAGAAGGTTTTACTTTAATTTATGAATATTTTCTATACTTAACACTCTGGCTGGTTGGTGGATAAAAATAACATACAGCAGAAAACATTTTGATCTGCCTTTTGCAAGAGGGAATTACATGGTAGTGTAGTGCTATAATTTGGGTGGAGAGAAGGTCTCAGTCAAGCAGGATGAGTCACTGCAGGGTAGGGGGTAGGGGATTGCAATGATTAAACTGCAATCAGACACAAAGTCATGTCAGGAACACTGATGGATGCCACAGATGTTTGGCTCTCTCATGTCACGCCCAGCAGCGCTCCGACACAGAAACTGAGAATTACTCGCTGCAGCTCAAACTCATAGAAACTCTGCCACAGAGTTAAGGTAATTCCAGTTGTTGAATGCCCATAAAGCCTAAGTCATCCTTAATAAAATGCCCTCTACATGCTGGTGTTTAGTTCACAGCTGGCTTACCTGAGACCTGTGATCAATCAATGAGGCAATACCTCTAATTGGATATCTACAACAGACACAAATGTGCAAATAGGGTAAGTCCACATATGTGTATCAGACCATAAAGTCTTGCATTACCACAGTCTGCCTGTCTGGTATTCTTCTTACTTGTATACGTTTAAATACATTCAAATACATTTACATTTTTCCTTTTTGGGTGTATTATAGTTTACAATACAAAAATGTTGCAGGAACACAATTTAAAAATGGAACACTGCACACTGACATTATGAATGACATATCAAATATCCATGGCCATGGTACCAAACATGTTTACCAAGTGGTAGGAAAACAATCTCTTCTGTATAGATAGAATAGAGGTAGCCAAAAGCTCTTCTCTGAGCTACAAAATGTATTCCTAGGCTGTGCTCACTCTGCTGACTCTACAAAGCTTCTGACATTTGAAAAGATGTGACCTCATGTCTCACTCCAGCCAAACATTTCTTTCTTCTCTAAATCCCACAGTGAAGATTTAAAAAAAAAATCACAGGTTACATTCTGTTTCAGAGAAAATATAAATATCAGAGGTGAAATGTTTATAAAAATTATTAAATTGTGAATAACCCTTTCTTTGACAGTGTGATGGTGTTTCCCACATTTGCATGACATGGCAGTTCCTTTGTTTACTATTCCTACTGTCATCTGCATCTGTTCACAATTGAACATTACTAGTTTATCTTTAAATGCTCAGCAAGTGACTACATAGCAAAGGTTTTCTCTTATTATACAGTCATTTTACTTCAGCATGGGTGACAGTTCAGGACAAGTTGAAGGATAAAGTATTGTAAGAGAGTAATTATTCAGTTGTTAAAAGGTGATCTTCTTCTATAATACATAATACATGTATTGTGCCCTCTTCTTTCTCACAATAGTTACAATGGGTCCTATTAGCAACAAAGTACAAAAACCACAGGAGATCACTCTCTTATTTGGGGTGATTATACACTATTATGAAAAGTGCGTTGTAAAGTGGCATCTCAGTTAGTATATACAACGGGCTACTGGGGGAAAACAAAGTGCCCAGTGGCTTTATAAGCCCATTAAAATGTGAAATCCATTTGACCACCAGACCTACTTAAAAAGCCTACGAGGGCCAGCATAATCCAGCTTGTATATAGGAATGAAACGATTCACAGGATAATTTGCATCATCCTGAGAAATATAATTATTCAATGAAAGAGTAAAAAGGCATTTTTCCATGGTGTTCTTCAGCTCAACTAGTATGTACAGACAGTGTCGACATCTGACATTGTTGGATATCTACTAACATTTCTAGGGTGCTGCTGAAAAGGATTCATATGATGCCACTTGATAATTTTTAAACTTAATCAACAGGTAATACAGCACACACTTTTTAAAGTGCTCATATTATGCTTTTTGGCTTTTTCCCTTTCCTTTATTGTGTTATATGTCGTTTTGTTTATGTTATAGGTTTGCGAAGTGAAAAAGTCCAAAGTCCACCATAAAGGGACTTATCATCTCCAACAAAAGGCAAGGCAAGGAAAGGCAGCTTTATTTGTCTAGCACATTTCAGCGAAAGGGCAATTCAAGGTACTTTACAAAAAACACTTAAAAAACACTTAAAAAATTAAAACAGATAAAACACAAGAACAAACAGTAAAACATAAAAACAGTTAGAACACAAGAACAAAAGTTACAGTGCAGTATAAGAAATTAAACATTTAAGAAATGAACAGTCATTTAAAGAAAAGCAACATCAAAAAGAAAGGTCTTCAGCCTTGATTTAAAAGAACTTAGAGTAGCAGTGGATCTGCAGTTTTCTGGAATTTTGTTCCAGATATGAGGAGCATAGAAACTGAACGCTGCTTCCCCCTGTTTAGTTTTGACTCTGGGGAGAGAAAGCAGACCTGTCCCAGATGACCAGAGAGGTCTGGGCGGTTCATATTGTAGTAGAAGATCAGAAAATGTATTTAGGTCCTTAACCGTTTAGTGATTTATAAACTAGCAGAAGTACTTTGAAAATCAATTCTTTAAGGCACAGGAAGCTATTTTAAACACTTCAGAACTGGAGTGATGTGATCCACTCTCCTGGTCTTAGCAAGGACCCGAGCAGCAGCATTCTGATTGATTTTTTAGGGAGACCTGTGAAGACACCGTTACAGTAGTTAAGTCTACTGAAGATGAAAGCATGGACAAGTCCTGTTGACGCATAAGTCCTTTAACCCTTGATATATATTTTTAAGGTGATAATAGGCTGACTTTGTAATTGTGCCTTAATGTGGCTGTTAAAATTCAGGTCGGAGTCCGTGACTACACCAAGATTTCTGGCTTTGTCTGTTGTTTTTAACATTGTTGTTTGAAGCTGAGCTCAAACTTTTAATCGTTCCTCTTTTGCTCCAAAAACAACCACCCCAGTTTTTCCTTTATTCAATTTCAGAAAGTTGTGGCACATCCAGCCGTTAATTTGTTCAATGCACTTAGTCCGTTTTTGTGTTGGACTATAGTCCCCCGGCAATATGTTTATGTAAATTTGTGTGTTTTCCGCAAAACTTTGGTAAGTTATTTTGTTGTTTTCCATAATTTTGAGCCAGTAGAAGCGTGTAGATATTAAACAGAAGAGGCCCCAGAACGGAGCCTTGGGGAAGTCCGCACGTCATATTTGTGTGGTCAGATGTGTAATTACCTATTGACACAAAGTAGTCGCTATTCTTTAAGTAGGATTCAAACCAGTTTAGTACAGAGCCAGAAAGGCCAACACAGTTTTCCAATCGGTCTAGTAACATGTCATGGTTGACCGTGTCAAAAGCAGCACTGAGATCAAGTAAAACTTAGACTGAAATTTAGCAACTATCAGTTTTAAGGTGGATGTCATTAAAGACTTTGACAAGAGCCGTCTCAGTGCTGTGGTGTGGTCGGACACCCAACTGAAAGGTATCAAAACTGTTGTTTAGTGACAAGAAAAGGTTAAGTTGTTGAAAAACCGCTTTTTCAATGATTTTACTTAAAAACGGAAGGTTTGATATCGACTTATAGTTGCTCATTAGTGATGTATTTTGGTTGCTCTTATTTAAGAGTAACTTGATTACTGCAGTTTTCCACAATCTGTAGAAGATCAGAAGCCAAACAATTTGAAACATTTAAAAAAAAACAGTTGTGCTTGAACACTGTGACAACACATCCTGTACTTGATATGGAGGTACTGACTGTTTGTCTAATCTTCAGAATTTTGTCTTTGAAGAAGGAGGCAAAATCATTGCAGGCCTTGGTGGATAAAAGTTCAGATGCTACTGGTACTGGAGGATTTGTTAACCTATTGACAGTAGCAAACAAAGTGCATGAATTATTATTGTTTCTAGCAATAATGTCAGAGAAGAAGGACCTCCTTGCATTACTGACTTCCAAATTATAAATACAAAGTCTCTCTTTATATTATATAGTTATAATGGACCAGAACATTTGTTTTCGCCACCTTCGATCAGCTTTTTGACACTCTCTTTTTTCTGTTCTCACCAGTAGGACATTTCTCCATGGAGATCTTTTCTTACCAGAGACAATTTTGACCTTAGTGGGAGCAATGGCATCAATAACATTTGTAATTTTCCAGTTGAAATGATCTACAAGCTCAATGACTGAGAGCCCAGAGAGGGCGGTGTGGAGGAGAAAAGCTCAATAAATGTTTCACTGGTGTTTTCAGTGATATACTGTTTTCTGATTATCTTTGTTTGGACACTTTTGCCATTAAAGAAAACACAGGAATGATCAGAGAGAGCAACGTCAGTCACCACAGCCTTGGAAATGTTCAGACCCTTGGAGACGATCAAGTCAAGAGTATTCCCCTTATTTTCAAGAACATCTCCAGACTCCGACAGTGGCTTTCGAATTCTGTAGCTGAGACCCTCATCCACTCCTTCATCACCTCCCGACTTGACTACTGCAACGGTATCCTTTTTGGTCTGCCTAGCAACTCTACCGACATACTTCAGTATATCCCGAACTCTGCGGCTAGGATGCTCACCCACACAAAACTTGGACTTCACATCACTCCCATCCTGAAGAAGCTCCACTGGCTGCCAATTAAGTCCCGGATCAAATATAAAATTCTCCTACTGACATACAAATCTCTCCATGGACTTGAACCTCAGTACCTAACAGATCTGCCCCACCCATACACTCAGTCACGGTCCCTGCGGTCCTCTGTCAAGGACCTGCTTGCTTTCCCTAACTCCGGGCTCTGGACATTTGGTGACAGAGCCTTCTGTTTCAGTGCACGATCGCTCTGGAACAAGCTTCCTCTTGCGATTCGCTCTGCCTCCTCTATTATAACCTTTAAAAACCCAGCTTAAAACATACCTCTTGACTGAGGCTTATGGAATTTAATCTCTCCTGGCCTCACACCTTTCACCTCTTAACCCCCCCCCCCCCCCCCCCCCCCCCCCCCCCCCCCCCCCCCCACCGTTTGTTAAGCATCCTTGGGTTTGTGAAAGGCTCTATATAAGTCAAAGTTATTATTATTATTATTATTATTATAATTATTATTATTTTGCGTGGGCTTTGTCACATGAAGAGTCAGTCCAAAGTTCTCAAAAACGCAGCAATGTTCAGTACAACAAAATATGGTGTTTTTTGAAAATTAAATCACATAACCCTATTCTGGTACAACCTATAAATACAATTACAAAACTGAAATTGAGGATATTATGAGCACTTTAAACTTATCCAATATCAAACAAGTTTTAGTTAATATTCTGAAATATAGAGTTTGCAGATATCAAATCGGTAAGACTTCATGGTCTTAAAGTTTTCCCTCAAGAGACTCATGCTTCATACCCTTCTTCACAGATGGGGAACTTTTCTGCCAATTTATTATTCATTGCATCTTGGGCCAAGGGAAAATTAATTCCTAACATGAAGATATTTGCAAAGGCATGAAAGAAATCTCATTTCCCTTAATCTTAATGGCAGTGGTGAAAAGAAAGTCAGCCTTACATCAAAGGATTGTGTTTGTTTGCTTGGTCGGTCACTTTGATTATGTCCACATTAACCCGTCATGTGATCTGGGTGTTTCTTTGTGTGATCCTGACATTTCTTCTCTTCACTAAAAGATCTTGCATCCAATGTTGTAGAGAAAATTCTATTATATACTGATCCACTGGAGGAAACAATTCTATTAAAAACTGATATTATTCTACAATTTGATCAGATTGTAAATGATTAATATTTAATATCAACTGTTTCTGCCGGCAGTAGGCCAGTAGGTGGCTGTTTTTTTTTTACAATTTCCCGATAATAAATAGCCCATTCTTAAGTTGTCACCTAAAGAAGATCTCCACACAACTAGATCAACCACACAACCAGATCTGGAAAATCAAGTTCCATGAAAGAGCTGTGGAGCAACAGGGTATCCTGAAGTGAAACAAAAGTAATTCTAAGCTTTGGTAATGGCCTTTAATGCTCATTAACTGAAAAGAAAATTGTCCTGAGATTAGCGGCAGAAAAAAGGCCATGTTGTTATCAATATAATAGTCTATACCTTTGACGGTGTATTTCTAAGGACTGTGGTTGACTGCTCCTCAGATCTCTACATGGTAAATTGAGACAGCTAGCTAGACTATCTGTCCAATCGGAGTTTTCTCTCGCACAACTATTTTGCAGCGGCTCAGTGTGGAGCGTAGCACCTCCCGTGGCGATTGTGATTGTTTTATGGAAATGCTAACAAAAGAGGACTACCAATATAAAAGAGTTTGACCTTCGTACAGACTCAGCTTGTCTGATTCAGCTCTACATATAAGACTTGGGTCTACTTATTAGTCTAACCTGCACATTTTTAGCCATAGGTGATAATCAGAGGTGATAAATACGATAATGTCCTACCGGTAAAGCTAGCTTTTGAGGTACATTGTTATTAATTGAAGTGTTTAATGAGTAATACAATCTGACACATTGGTATGATCTGGTGAAAACTGTTGAGCGTAGATGAGAGTTAGGGGATCACCAAAGTCACCAAAGGATTCGTTAAAATCTCTATCTCGTTTCTTTGCAAATTCATCCAAGAGTCAACATATTTTATTCTGGACCAAAGTATTTGACTAAATGCAAAAAAGCCATCCTCACAGTGCCAGATAGCAGTAACGAACATGTCTATTTGATTATAGTGTTATGAATAGACTACTAGTATTAGCATATTTTTATGTGTTGGTATTAGGTTAGTATCTTTTAAATTATCTGAAAACGGGGTGCCCTGTTGGTCAAATTTCCAGTTCAAATCCCCCGCCCAAAAAAAAGCACAAAAAATTACCTGAAAAAATAAAGATAATCTCATACATATACAAAATATACTTGTACTTCTATCGAGAATGCACATCAACAGTCAGGCTGTAACACATGTGGTTTTGTTTTTGGACACAATATCAAGATAATACATTGTATTTAAAAGAGACATTATGAACAGATCTTTTACCAAAATTGACCCCAATGTGTTGGCCATCAATTTACCTCTTACTAGAGCTCCTGAAACAAATATATAATCGACACATCCTGATGGGAGGGACCTCCATCTTTAAATATGACATCAAATAAATGATAATTATCAACAGAGAAACAAAGCCAATGTTGTAAAAAGCTTTGGGTCAATGCACTGGACATATACATGAAAAGAAAATGCATTCACTACTGTTAAGGTCATAAATCATGTAACAAAAAATTCTTAATTATGCACTAAATTTGCTACTTCTGAAATTTTATTATGCAATTCAACATGAATTTCTATCATTGCGTTCCCATAAAGTCACTAAAGCATATTCATCACTGATAGCGTAATAATGTTCCATCCACAATTTAAATGGTGACAGAATAACTTTCCTCAAATATTTATCATACTGCATTATTAAATTATGCTCAGCAGTTACGGCTTTGTTTTCTTTTCCCTTTTTCACTATCATTGCAATCTGAGATACCCAGTGGCATAAAATACCATTAACTTTGGTCTCTTGCTGCCGGCTGTCTGTCTGTTTGATACTATATATTTAACTCTTCTCTTTAAACCACAACCCCTCTCTTCTCGCTCTCTCTCACACACACACACACACACACACACACACACACACAAAAACACACAGACTCTCCCCCTCTTTCCCATATAGGCGCAGGGCTCCCTCATCCCATCTTTAAGAGAAAATGGGTAATTATATAAACAGCTTTCAGCAAGGCAGGGATTAGGTCCCAGAAAAAAAAAGTGATGCTGTCTAATGTTAATACATTTCTATCAGCTGGCTCATAAGTATGCCATAAAAAGAGCAGTGGGCCAGTAATAACACAGACAAGAGGAGGAAGGGTCATATGTATGAGCAATTTTGTTCCCCATTCACTGTTGATGTTGCGACAGATTATTTCATCGCAGAGATCTCACTGTGAGCGGACAAATGCACCGATTAGGGTCCAGGTGTATTTTTACCTGAATCTCAAATGCCGTCCAGATACAGGTTTCTGCTTAACGTGATGTGTAAAGATACCTGATAAACTACACCTGCAACGGCTGCGTCCTACCAATCAGTGCTTCAATGAATTTGACTGCACTATGGGACATTAATGGTGCGAATAATGCATTTGAGATTAAATTTGTGAAGTTGAATATAGGCAACAATTACTACATAGCTTGGGGTAATTACAGTACACTCAGATTTTCCATGTTTTTAAAGTTACCACCCGCAGATTCTGTATCTCCTTTGCGTCAAAGACGATCTGTTGCTCACAGAACTACAGTATTTCTCAGACATCATAAATCCCTGCACGGATTTCAGAAGTCAGACAGAACTCTACAGTTAATTGAGCCACTCTGCCAGCAATCATTGAAAAGTTCCCATAACCTGTTCAACAAAAGCATAAAGAAAAAGAGAAAAAGAGAGAGAGGGAAGGAGAGGAAGGGAGGGACCCGAATGGAATGAGAGATCTTGATTAAGGACCTAGATGCCTACAGAGACAGTTTTCTAGCCGTGGGTCTTCTGGCAGGGGGTATTTCTTGAGATTATACAAGGAAGATAAAATGTCAAGCTCTGTCCTATTGCAACCTGGGTGCAATTTCTGGTGTCAAGTAAACTGTTCCCTGGACAACAATAAACATGCCGTCTGTAAATAGCACCTCAGAAGTGCAGTGGAACGTGGCACAAAACAAGCTAAGCAAATGTGCATTTGGTCTTCAAGGCAAGACTAGAATAGAATATACAGGACTACTTAAAAGTGTAGACAGTTGGTTGTGGCTCTGTCTGATTCATTGACAAAAATAGAACTCCAATAGCAGAACTAATTTAGCATTAAGGGGCACCACAAAACTACTACAGCTATTCATGGCAATTAAAGTGATTTAAAATACATTATTATTTACATGCGGTACAAGTTTTAGTACACTACTAATATCAACTAAAACATGAGTCTGTTTAAAGAACCTTTTACCATGTCCTTAAAATGCAATTGAGAAGTTTTACTCACATAATATTAAATATATCAACCCACAGGGCATATACACGTTAACCTTTTTACGTTTCTATTACCTTTTCACACTGCTCCATTCACGACTGAGTAAGATCTTGGACAACCTTGGACAAGGTGTGTGTCCCAGTGTGTGTCCCTCATTTCCCCAAAAATAGTTGAAATGAAATGTCAGCTCAACATCAAAACCGTTGCAGACCTAAAATTATAATATAAACAAAATATAAAAAAAGAAAAAAAATATTCATGATTGTCTCATTGTCTATACTGTACATACTACCATGTTGGTCTGTTTTGTATGCAAGACTTCTATTTGTACCTTAGTTTATTCAAATGACTACCTGAGCTGCAATAAGAAGCACAACAGAAGAATATACATTGTGCACTGATGCCTAAAGTCCCATTGCGGCTTGTTCTTATACTATTAATTTTTGTAGCTAAAATGGTGAGTGCACTTCTTCGTTTTCTTGTTGAGAGTCAGATAAGATTGATACCTCTCTAATCACTGTCTGTTGTATGTGAAGCTGGAGCCAGCAGCCAGAGAGATTAGTTTAGCATAAAAACTGGAACCAGTTGGAAACAGCTAGCCTGGCATCCGTCCAAAGGGGACAAAAGCACATCTAAAGCTCACTAATTGATACGTCTTGTTTGTTAAATCTGTACAAAATTGAAGTGTTAAAAGGACATGTTGTGGGGGGTTATATTCCAAACTATGTTTTGGGTAAAACCAGTGACTGCCTGGAGTCTTGTCAAGAAAGCAATAAGCGTATGTCCAAAAATGAAAAACTATTCCTTTAAGTATGACATTAAAACTTAATGCTACCCAGCAGTTGAGGAGAAATGTTAACTTATCATCATCCTCTGTCTCTATTTCATGAGCTTTTCTCTTGTTGCAGAATGACTTTGCCTTTAGTCATTTTTTGTCTCCATTTTGCAGATGGGATTCTTCAATCTTGAATAAATCCTTTAATGGAGCACCAAAGCCCTTGCTGTTGGCTACTGTCTCACAAATTAGAGGCTATTACACTGCAGTATGTGCTCTACAGAATGGACGCCGGATATTGAAAGAAAGTTGTCCAACTGGGGTTTATTTCCTCAGACAACAGTAAATATGAACGACCTTTTTTCAATGACTAAGACAAGATGATGACAAGACTGCACCAATGTCCAAAAACGCTGACTGAGACTAAATTAACATGCATTATTGGTGACAAATTAAGACAAGACTAAAATGTTTTGCATTAAAAAAAAACTAAGATGAAATCTTTCTTCATTTTCGCCTACAATTTTCTCTACTTTTTTCATCCTGAGATAGAATATTCATCTGTTACTAGGGTTGGGTACCGAGATCTGGTGCTAATACGGCACTGGTGCCTACAACGACCATTATCTACTAAACCGCACCATGAATTTTGGTGCCTCATTTTGGTGCCACTTAAAAGCCTGTGCTTCTATCTGATGATGCTAAACGGACGTTAGAGGCAACCGAATCATCGCTGCATGTCAAGCTGTTTAACACTACACTTGGCAGCGGGTAACGTTAGCCTAATGTTAGCTAGCAGCTGGATTCAACATAACAAGGCTGAGAGCTAAACAGTGTAAAAGTTTGTCTGTATTTCACTGTAAAAGATTCCACCACCGGGACGCACAACAGTTTGTAGCTGCCGTTGTCTGAAAGACATTACAGATGTTGCGCTCACTTGAAACATGCCTCGCCATCCACCTGCTGCATTTATAGTTGTAAAATACCCTTTTCCCATCCAGTGGTTGTTTTTGTTGTTTAACAGGATTTTTCTGGTGATATAAGGAAGACAATCAATATTTGGTTGCATTTTACGTACAATGATAAAACATCTGAATATGTTACACCTATTTGACTGAAATGGTTATTAGAGATAATCTCATAAATAATTATTATAGTTATTTAAAAAAAGACTAAAATCTTTTGACTAAAACTTGACTAACGTATACTGGGTTTTCTTTTGACTTTTGACTTTTTTTAACTAGACTAAAATTACGAGACTTTCAGTCGACTAAAACGTAAAAAATGAGAAAAAAACATGAATCACTAAATATGACTAAAACTAACAAGGACATTTTGCATAAGACTGGGACTAAATTTGAAAATAGTTGGCAAAATCAACACTATGTCCAACTCAGCAACAGTAGGTCTTTTGATAACGCATGATCTATTTGTATGTGCTTTTTATGGAAGCATTATAATCACCATTTAAATGTTTTGCAGTAGCTGTTGATTTCAACTAATGAAGATGCCATGAAGATCTGCAGCTTTAAGATCAATGTCAAATGAGGCTGTTTAGATAAAGCCGGGGAAACATGCAGAAGGCGATAAAAGCCGCAACTCCCCCATCTAAATGCTAAATCACAGGTCGTAATAAGACATTTATGACAGTTTGATGGCTGCTTCTTAAAGTCCGAGTTACGTCACAGCGAGCAACCGCAGAAAGCTGCAGATACAATCTTTCATTAAATAGAATGCCGGTCTCTTCTCTGCTGTTCATGAAATGCCGTGTCAATGGCTAATCTGCCATTATAAACATCATTTGAGGCCTAATAACTTGTCACGAGAGATTCCCACTTGCTTGTAGGAGGGACCATAAAGCTCAATCTAACCAATCAGAGCTCTAAGGAATGCAGAGATTGTCCGAGGCTGCGCAAAAGGCACTGGTTGAAAAAACAAGCCACAGAAGCAAACATATATATTTCCTATTCCCTTCCCTTAGCAATTCTTCGATTTAATTGTCAACTATCATCTCAGCTGCACGGACACACAACTGGAGAGAGGGAGGAAGATAATTTAGGACAGATGTACAGCCGTGGATCCATCCAATGTTATTTTGCCCCAGGGTCAACCTTGGTAATCTCAAATCAAAGCGCGATGAAATGCTCCAAATGACACACATTAAATCAAACTGTAGATAAGTGTTAACAGAATTATTGATAAACATACCCACTAACTAATGTTTTGCAACAAGCAGATTACAGTAACCTTTATGGTTCTCTTGTTATTACTTACTTAGGCCTTTAAATTCCCATAGGAGCATAGGACATCCACCAAGCTCTTCCATCCTCTCCGATCTTTGGCACTCTGCTCCAGATGTTGCCACGTCAGCCCTTCTTTCTTCATCTCCTGTCGTTCTTCTCCAGGTGGTTCTCGGTCTCCTTCTCTTCCTCTCGCAATGTGGGTTCCACGTCAGCGAGCCCAGTCTCATGGCGGTTTGTGAAATGGTCAAGTTATCTAATCAATTGATTTGTGTATTGGTCACGTTGATGTCGTTATTTTCGTGTGTTGATTATTAATTTTGAAGTAATTTAATTTAATGGGAAGACATATAAAGTATGGTTGTTGTATGCCTGAGCCAGGTATTTATAAAATGGTGCAGAATTGACCAATCCCTTCAGTGGACTACGAAAGACTGGGGGGACGCTCTGAACCATCAGAATTGCAAATATCTCAGACACAGAGTGAGGAGGTAGCCTGAATAGCTTTGGCAATCTACTGGAGGTGTATCTGTCTGAGTGTTATGGATGGGATGAGATGAGACAGGTGAAACTCAATTGACATCACTTACACAAGGCCAGCTGCTTGTACAGGTGTTCTCTCTGCTTATGGCAAATAAGATCATTTTTACTTCTTTCATCACAACTAAATCCCTACACACAAGGCAGACATTAATCTGAATGTATGATGTAAATTTGCATATGGTAAACACAATGTAGAAAACAAGTGTTCTATTAGATTAGACCGCAATATTTCATCTTATTCCACCAAGCAGAGTAACACAAATGTTGGGCTCATCAGGCACGGCTCAATCTGTGCGTCGCTTTAACTCACACATGACCTAAATGGAGAGTTAATTAAAACCTTAATTAAGTCTCCACACCAGGCGTTAAAAACAGGCTGCTTAGAATACTACATTGTTGGGTGGCTGGGCCCAGAAGTAGAGCATCAGCATTTGTGCAACTGCAAAAAAACAAAACAAATGACTTGTCACAAGGAATGAAGCAAGCTTTCGTTTAAAGGGCTGCGCAAATAATCTAGCTGAGTTAGCGTTTGTAAATAAAAAAACGGAGAATGAGAGATGACGGGGAAAGAAGAAGAGGAGAAGAAGGAGAAAGACTGTGGCTCAGAGGCAAACACAAAAACAAGCATAGCACAGGCAGAAGGCTGGAATATTAATGCGGGCAGTCATTGTCCTCCTGCAAAGCCTTTGAGTCACACAACAGTCATGACTTTGGGTTAAGGACTAGACCTGAAAGATGATGAAAAGGACTGACGAGAGAATGTTTTCTTTCAGGGAATTACGATTGTGGATTTTTATCTTTTTGGAATGAATCTGTTCTGACAGATATACAACTGTATGGGTGCTCATGACTTTTGGCTTCAGTGCCTTGAACTTTACAAAAAACTAATGTATGTACAGTACATTTTTAATATCAAATCCTGGGGAAGTGCAGTAACGAGACCCACAGCCCTTTGCTGCATGCCGTCCCACCTCTTTTTCTCTCCTTTACTGTTTTCAAGCTATCCTATCAATTAAAGACCATACAACCTCAATAAATCTTCAAAAAAATAAGTAAATATAAGACAACAGTATGACATTTTGAGAAAGTAATATGCTACTTCTACGCAGCATACATCTAGAGCAAGTCAAAACAATCTTTAATAAGGTTCTACGTGAGTTGAAAAATGTCAACATGGCGAACGCACGACAGCAGTCTCTAGACAAAGTAGCACCCTGTTCCTCTTGAGTGTACATGCTCCTTGCTCAAAGTAGCAGGAAGGCTGTCTCTCAACAACCTGACCCTGCAGGTGTGTTTAGCATTTCCCACATCATTTACATACACAGCTCTGATTCAGTGGTTATTTTTTTTCCTGTTGCCACAACCAAGCTAGTAATTTTCTTTGTTTCATTTTTATTTTCTTAGTAGCTTGTTAAAGTTATTTTGAATAGGGAAGCTACTGTTTCACCCATTTGTTTCAGGTGGTTTTACATAGTTGAGTGCAAAACAGCTGTGCCTCCGTTTTCCGAGAGATTCCAAACATGTGCAACACAACATATTTTTCATGGGCAGGATTTCTCCACTGTGGGGCTACAGCTTTATAGGTAGCTTTGCGTATTGTGACTGTCTCTGTTATATTTGCAGCTGTGAGCCGGGATGCCAAAGACAGAAACTGTCGTCGATGTTTAGATGATGAGGTGAAGTTCTGTCAGGTTCATTAAGTCAAGAAAGAATGCATACAATAAAAAGCTTTAAGAAATTGTATTGAGTAAAGTACAAATTAAATTTGCCGGTATGGCGCTGTACAGAGGAGTCCCCTGACCTTTCATGACCACCATGAAAGAGCAAGGATACAAGGGACAGCAGCAGTAGCATTAGGGGAAGCCCACACAGCTTAAGGCTGGGCGGGCTAAACTATTCCCCCATATGAACAGAGCTGCAACAACGGTATAGAAGGAAATGCCACGTTATAAATGACAAGGAGCAGGAGGGGAGAAGGTGGGTAGTATAGATCCAAGCATTAAGCAGTTATGACCAAACTAAAGCAGCTTTAAGTAGAGCGCCCTGTTTGAGTGTAGCTATTTAGCAGCAAGAGGAGTTAACCTGCTGATGTGCTGATGCAGATCAGCTGTTGCAGTTCAGCTGGTGAGACCGTGTTGACGGCCAATATCGATTAGCAGCATCTTGACTACTTGGCCTGCCAGAACTGACACTAACGCTCAATTTATTGTATATTTATGGTATTACACAGCATCACCCTCAAATTGTGCACTATGCAATACGTTTAAAAGTGGTCCTGACTGCTTATTCTGATAGTTTTGGAAATATATCCAGACATACAGTACAGGTTGCATTAGCACATTTGCATATTCCATGTCATTTAGCTGATGGTTTTATCCGAAGGAACTTAAAATTTCTATATATGTCAGATGTTGCATGCATGGAGGAACTAGAGGTTAGACGTCTTGCTCAGGGAGACATTGGTTGATGAATTCCAGTGGGAATCGAACCCTGATCCCACTCCGAAAGGCATGTGTCATATCCACAGCGCAAACACCACCCACATTTGCATATTATAGAAGACTGTAAATTATAGGGTATGGTCTAAACCTACTCTGTAAAGTTTCCTAGAGTTTCCACTTGTTATGATTTGACACTACAAATTAAAGTGAATTGAATTGATTTTTGGCCTCGGCAGAGGTCTGTTCCCTCTGAGTGCCTTTGTAGTCACTGTGTGGAATAGAAGAAAACCAATCCATCTGGTTTTGTAAAAGTGCTATAAACAGGTGAAATCCAATACTTAACCAACACTATGGACCAGTGTTTCTCAAATGGGGGTTTGCATACCCCTAGAGGTACTTTGGTGCACTGCAAGGGGTGCGTGAGATTTTCTTAAAATATGTTATTGCACGCACACTTCCCTGAAACATTATACTATAGTAAATTAAATAAGGAATGGATTTTAAACTTTTGAAGTAGCGTTTAAACGTTTGCCAGTTACAAAATTGTTGTTTAGTCAATGTGAAGGGGGTGTAATGTACCTCTTTATACAGGATTTGTATCCCAAAAAATGCTTTGCGCTGGTCAAGGGGTACTCGGCACAGAGAACATTTCACAGAGGGTACAGTATTGAAAAAAAGTTTGTGAACCACTGCATTAGACCACCATCTCACAGGCAGTGCAGACTTCACAGTGTTGCCTTTAAGCATCTGGATGGTTCGGCATGTAAAAACCTCAGAACTCCGAGCCTCTATAGCAGACCAGCATGACCCACTAAATATCGGCCAACACTTGCCCTTGCAGAGCCCTACAAGCCTTGATCCAAATCCAAACTGACATTTCATAAACAGGTTGTCAAAATACTTTACCTTGATTGTGTCTGTCATTTTGTCCATCTGCCTCAGTCTCCTCTAGACCTCAGTCACTAAATTAATTACATTCACTCAGTAAAGTTGGTTGATTGTTGGCCCTGCACACTGTCTCTCTCAATACTATTTTCTATTCTTTAGAAATATGCTTTACAAGGTGGACACATTGTGCCCAAATTGTAAATAAAAAGCCACAAAAGTATTTTCCGCTGAATCATTGAAATGGATAAGAAGTGGTATATCACATGTCTTGCAATCTCGTGTACAATTAATAGACCCCCGAGTAGAGGTGCCGTCAGTAAGACCGAATGCATACATACCTGTCAGGTGCATCCACAACTGAATGAATTCTTTTTTTTGTCATAATGTTTTGATTCAGAGGCAAGGGGTTAAATAGGTAATCACAATTTGCTTTGAGTGCTTTGCTTAACTAAGTACATTTCAATTGTCCATTAAAATGCAAATTGTTTCATTAATTGAGCACAGGGGTGTGCTAACTGCAGAACACAGCTATTGTGTTTGCTTAGGTAAATAAAGAAACAGCACTTAGTGATCATAGCACACAGATTAGCATGCTTAAATTGTTGTATTATGTTGTTAAATGATTGTTTATTTCTCCTTTGACTAACTAAAATATGAAAATGACTTGTACAGAAGCATAAGTTATTTTTGCACCACTTTGCACTTTCTACAGGTGATTATTAACACAGATTTAAAATAGTTTCAAAAAAGAACGTGTTAATTATGCTGCTTCTTTTTCCCTTCTACATGCATCTACACAGACAAAAATACCAAAGTGTGTTGCAGATTTCAAAATATGTACTATTATGTCCAATATGTTTAACAGTTCACAAATATGTCACTTTAACAAGTGTAGGCAAACATAGAAGGAACTGTGTAATGTATGTACTATGTAGTGTATTCTATTACAGTTTACATCTTTTAAGTAGCATGACTGTTTGAACTGCTATTGAAAGTGAACTGCTGTCTAACTAGAGTCAATGGATTGGATGGACATGTAGTGGCCTAAAACTAAAGAAAACTTCAACATTCAGAGACAATGTTTTTAGCATATGAACAGAAATAGTCCTGTTTCTTGTAGATCATGCTCCATGCAAATGGAAAAATGCACAGTTTTGGTTAAGGGTAGAAATGCGTACTGTAAACACTACTCAGGATTGGTAGTGAGGGAACTTTGTAAAATTAAGCCAATTTTAAATAGATATCCAAATCAAACCATACAGCAGAATTCAAAGAAGCTTTCCTAATGTTGATCACTAAATAGAAAATAGAATGGTACGGCGCAAATGTTTTGATGAAGAGTTTTAAACCCCTCACCCACTGAAGATATATTGACCTGTCAAACATGTGGAACTAAAAACATCATTAATAGCTTCATTTCATTTCGATGTTCCAGTGTTCCAATGTTGACTCACTGGGAAAGCAAACTGGCTCACCTGAATGGAACTGAGCCATTGTTAATCACACCTTTGGATTCCCTGCTTTGGGAAATCAAATGATCTGCTTGGAACAAACATATTCCATCAACGTTGATGGAATATCAATAAAATAAGAATCAATCAGATTATATTTGTTGGCAAAATTGTGTGCATTCTGGATTCCAACAGGAAGAAACATAATTATCTGTGTGGCACATAAGGCCTTTCCTCAAGCACCACTTTGGGTTTTAAAGTGAGTATGCTGTATCTTCTCATTAATCCTCGTAAATTCACCTAAGAGACAATGCTGCTAACAGGACAGCTAGTTCTTTCATGGAGGTTAGAGTCAGTATGGATGGATGACCAATTCAGTAGCACCTATGCACAAGTCACCTTTTAAATGTTTAGAATTTCCAGTTAGTAATAAACAATATTTTCTGTCCACATTCATGCTGCCAATAGGAAAGATTGTACTGATTTTGGTGAGTTCATTGCCCATTTACTTGTGCCACCATCTGGCTCAGCCTGTTCCCATGAATTCATACAGCTACTAAAAGTTCAGCACTGTAATTTGTAACCATTCCTCTTATTTTTTGCAGTTTGCACCCTAAAAACTGCTGCTGTATAAGAACATGGTTGGCTGCATAGGAATGAGGTTGGGATTAATGGATGGGTTATAAGACAAAAGTCTTTCCCCCAGATATGTGGGGAGTGTTTTAATGCAATCCCTGATCTTTTTCCTGAACTAAATTTTACATATATACATATATACATATATATGTATATATACACCCGGGTCACAGTCACCTATTCTCAGGTTAACCATAAACTATCACTCATAGGACGGCGAAACAGCGCGTGTAGCACAATGCTGAGCACTGTAGCAACCAATACGACCGAGCTGTTAAGGAGGTCTGTAGTCGGCATCACAAACCTCTGTACCGGCTTAAAACAACTAGCAACCGCCTCTAGATGTCATGGAGCTTGTAGCCAGCTTCACATGACCAGCCAGCGGTCTCCTAGTTTCGAGGATATCGTGTGTTTCGGTGGCATAAATGTTTGTACTACATCATGCAGGCCCACTAAACAGTGGCCAACATTTTGTACTGTATCTCTTAATTGCCAAAGTAACTATCTAGGGTGATTGCCATGGTCCGCGCCCATTCATTAATGTGTATGTAGTGTAAATCACCTTGAAAGTGACCAATCATTGAAGAGCCAGTGCCGGCCGCCTGGGTAGCTCATCTGTGCCCCCCCCCCCATATGTAAAGGCTCTGTACTCAACACAGCTGTTAATGGTTCAGTTCCGACCTGCAGCCCTTTGCTGCACGTCATTTACCCTTTCTCTCCCCTTTCAGGTCCAAGCTGTCCTATCAATAATAAAGGCCTAAAATGCCACACAAAAAAAGACCAGTACCCCCTGTGGTTTCCAACTGCAAAATTTCAAAAGTCAGTTTCATTTGCGCAAGGAGATATCAACTTCCTGAGCAAAGTTTACCTGCGAGAGCGTGTATGCCTTGCAGTGCTTGCAAAGTCACACTCGCGGGCACGTGATGGTTGCTCTGTGCGTGTGCTGCTTAGTTTAATACACACAGGTTTCATTCTTTCCCCCGGCTTCTGTTTTGTTTCACTTTCACAGCTGCCTGTACAACTCTCGATTGTTGAATTGGTGCAAGTGTAAGCTCATATCTTTGCATGTGAAATGATGTAATTTGTTAGTGAGCATGTTTTATTGCACTTGCAAGATGTGACATAATCCTGACGCCATAAAAATGCTCATGTTTACGCAACACAGTCATGGATGCCTTCAATAATCCGCTGATGCTTGTGCTATAATTCATCTGGCTGACCCCAAGCACATCACCTGGCCTACCTAGTTTACATGGCACAGCTATGGAACTGAAGGAACTATTGTGAATAAATGGTTATGCAGTCCATCTACGAAAGTTGTGGGTGTGGTAACTAAATTTTGGGATTGTTATTCTGAATTGCACCTCAGGGAATACCTTTGTAGGATGCCAACATCTGACTCAGAGAGGCACACTAAAATACTGAGCCATGGCTTTACACATAGTGTGAGCAGAATTAGAGAGCAGGCAGGCGGCAGCCATTGAGGTTGCTAAGGAAGTAGAGAGATGCCCTCCATCAACTGCGTGTAGGATTGGAGAGGAGGGGCAGAGTGATGGAGGCGATTGTAGAGAATGTCAAGCAAGGAGTTTTAGATTCTGCCTCCATCCTGCTCACCAGCTTGGTATCTAAGCCTTCAATGCCGTTGTCACACATGAGTTATAAGGACATTGACGGGAAAGTGTCATCTTGGCCACAAATGTTGTCCATCTTAACCCAAGTTTATTAGCAAAGTGTCACATGAATGTACAGCAGAGTTTGCAGTTGTGTGCAATGTATTGAAAAGTTGTACCAAAAGTTAACATCTGTTATCTGTTAGTGATGTCAAACGTGACACACTAGAAAAATCAGACAGCCTTGTCTACTGGGAATGAGAAAGGATTCAATTGTCTATTTGTGTGGGGTTTTAAACGCTGCATACTGTTCACACTTGTTCTTATGTAAATGTTACAGAAAAAGTAGATAAAATGATGTTAAAAATGATCATACCATAGGATCAAGGACAAGTTATATTTCATTGTCAAACACAACTAATCAAATTTAAGACTCTATACATATTCTTTGATTAAACAGCACATAAAAAGAACATTAACAGAGCAATATAAATAGAAAAAACCCTTAAAGGCTTATCAAGGGTCTCACCAAATAAATTAGAAATTCCTTCCATCTATGCAAAGTGTTCACTCCATTTTGTTTTTACTCAGAATGAAAGCATTTAATAATTACAAGCAGCAACATCCTACTTTACTTCATGCCTCATGATAAGTCAGAGGCCTGGTGTGTATGTTATCACCACTTCTACTCAGGCTTTTGCTTTAATATCTGAGTGTTGGGTGGCAGTTTAGCAGATCCTTTGGGATGTCTGTGTTTGGATAACAGCATGCCGTAAATGTCAGCTGCAGGATTAGTTAGCTGTGGCTTGTGCTGAATAAATGATCTCAGTGCATCAATGTCTTTACACCTGTGTAGCCCTGGTTGCTGGTTCATGTTTATTAACTTAGCATGTGTACAAGCTGATGTGGTTAAGAATGGTTACCACTGACATTAGAATTCCTAAATGGCATCATTTTAAGACAGGTATGATGAGTTTCAATGACACTTTTAGAGATACTGATGTGTTTGATTGAATTAAATCTCACTTTGCCAGACCTTCCTCCACAGCCGGCTGGCTAGTCCACACAGCATTTGTTGATTGGAGAAAAACATGCACGAGGGCGGAGCAAAGTGCTGGACAGAGCCATGGTTCTGCAGCAAAATAACCTCGGGAAGCAACTTGTTTTGGTGGAACATGTGTACGTTCAAAAGTTGTTTTGGTTGTGCAACAGAAAACTCAGATTGGACAGATAACCTAGCTAGCTGTCTCAGTTCACCCTGTAGAGATCTGAGGAGCCGTTGACCCTAGTCCTCAATCATCAGGAGTGCAAAATGCCAACACAAAGAAAGCAAAAGTGTCATAAACCCAGACTCTCGGGTCTGTTTTTCTGCCTGAGTTTCCTGAATTCCGCCCTGGAGTCTGTTTTGCCTGAGTTTCCTGAACGCACCCCGTCTGGTTGCCTAGCTACATGGCGGGAGATTCTACTATTACTTACACTTGCGTGCCATCAGCAATCTCCAAGCTGTCCACCCGGTAGTGATCATCACCTCTTCACCAGATACGCTGTGACCTGACATCCATTCCGTACCGAATCATTAGCCAAACCAGTATGTTGTGCCTGCGTGTCAACTTTAATCTGCTGTGTAGTTATTTCTGTCTGTTGCTAATCTACCTCAATTTCCTTTGTCTGCAGTTGTTCTCCCAGGAAATTCCCTCCACCTCTGCCTGGCTGTCTGCTTCTCCAGAAATGTCGGATCTGCTCATTCCGTACAGCCAACTCGCTTTTACTTTCTACCACGTCATCTGGATTTCCCTGCCTTCACATTCAAATCACTAAATAAATACACACCTTTAATCCACCTACCTTATCCTGGTCTGCTTCTGGATCCAAATCTAGTAAGTCGTGACAGAAAGGTAGCAGACATCCGTCTGAAAAGAGTGACATCTGGGGGAATTTCAGCAATCCCGGAAGTGGAACGTTGTGTATATAGATTCAACTACACATGTACTTAAATCCTGATGGAATGTTTATTTTATGTACATTTTTCCACTACAACTTTAGCTAGTTTGATGGTTGAAAAAAGGGTCTGTGCGCCAGGCACATGGTTAAAAAATGTTGTACTTAGTGTCTTTATTAATTCGTAGGTGTGTTTTGGGCGTAACATTCAATAAACCAGTCAGAGTGTCATCTCCCATTCCCTTTGAAAACCAGGCATGTTTGTACCTTGCCGCATTGCTATTATTATGGTGGATTTTCACCGTAATATTTTATATGTAATCTTTTGCATGTTTGTGTGCTGCTCCACTTACTTCTGTGCGTGTTAAAACCATAGTGTGTGCGCTGTGCATAAGCCTAGGTGCATTTTACTAATGTGCTGTCAAAATAACAATAAAATACAGCGCTATTGACTTTAGACCGGGTTTTTGTTGGTCAATAATGCAAAGACTTCCCGCTGCTAAAAACACCTCCCTTTAGGACTAGCAAAGATGGGCTCAAGTGCATTTGCTATTTGCTATTTGCTATTTGCTATTACTGTTGGTGTCTTAAACTAGCAAAACCACATCTGTCAGGCTTTGCACTGCACCAGGTGCAAGATAGTTTATACTACACATTATTCTTCTATTGTCCTAAATTATGTAATACTTGCCACCCTACATGTCAATTCCATGTACCACAACAGCGAAATACATTGGCCACGTACAGCATATGTCTAAATAGCCATTGTTAGATATGTAAGCTTGCATACCAGCCAGCATAAGACACGCATGTACGAATGAATCACTGTTTTCTTTCTACACGTAGCTAATTATGGTCACACATCCCTGCTATAATAAGTTAAACACTACTTCTACTTTGTCTGTATCGTGCATCCATTGTAAAGACATCAAATCATGACATTCTACACAGCTTCACAGCTACACATCTTGTGAGAAAACAATTAAAATAACCACATTAGTGCTATTTTATATTTTCTTATTGACGATAAGTCTAATGATTAGATCAAAACCAAGAATACAGTACGTTGGCCCTCATCCAAAAGATATTTGAACACAGACTTTGGCCAGTGATTATATTTTCTCTACAGTAATGCTGTTATATTATTGATGATGACAGGGTAAATAATCAGGATAAATGAGCATGACCTGAAGAGCTTGTTTGTTGAAACGAAAACCTTGTGTGAACCTGTAACTCTCCATCTAGCCTGTGCGTGTTGTGTGGTGTCTAGTTCACCTGCAAAGGCTATGAAATATGACAGGAAGACAAGCCCTGCCATGACCCGTGAATCATGCTCTCTCTCCACCTATTGCTCTCCCACGATCTCCCCTCTCTCTTCGAGGTGAATTATTCAACAACAAAAACAGGTGGAGGGGGTGGAAAGGTACATTAGAGAAGTTTCCTAAAACTGAGTGCTAAGGACTGGACCATAGATCACCCCACCATCACCCTACAGATCTTTATGGACAAACATGCAGCAGTGCATCTTGCTGATGTGAATTACAACACCAGCCACCCACCAGGGACAATATTAACTGCTGATTTGATGAAACACACACACTGATTAGCAGCCCAAATCTTTAGTAGGATTAAGTGAGTAGAGCCATGCCATCACCTGTGTAGGTGTGGAACTGATTTACTCAGACCTGTGTACATGTGTGGGTGGGTAGTTGATGTCTGGAGGAATGAGTTATGTGTGTGGGAAAATGAAAGATTTTAATTCACTTCAGTCATAGACTATCATATTAAGTTGAAATCATGTACTTGCTTATTATTCACTACATGTAAAAAATTCTATGCGATTTTAAGATCTTATAAGTTTGTTTTTAGAAGTAAATTAAGGAATTGGTGCAGTCACTGTAGTTGCTTTCAGTTCATTCATCTCAGTGTCCCCTGCTTGAGAATAATGGAGGAACAGTGTGCATTGCAATATCTCACAGCAGGACTAAATTTACCGCTTAGGTATTAAAATTTGGTATTGAATGACATTGCATTTTTTGATACTTGATACTAAAAAGGCAATTCAGAGGGTACCCAGTTGGGTACCCTGTCATATCTCAAAGCGTGTTTGGGAGACTACCACTGGTGGGAACCAAAGTAAGAATTTTTTTAAATCCCACACAATGACTGTTTGATCGTCATGACGGCTGTCCACCATCCAGAAAGTCAGGGCACTCTCAGTCACACCGAACCTTCCGCTCTTACTGTACGGGAGCATCCCAGATCCCACCCTCCTACCGTACTGTTGCACATGCTACTTCTCCATGCTCACTGTCACCGACAGGAACAGACTCCCCAAAACACACACAACACCTCTAAAATTATTGGTCTTTCTATTCCCAACCTTCCAGTCCTCATTGACAGAGCCATCACACTCAAAGCACTCACCATAGCCAAACCCAGCCACGCCCTGTACTCATGCTTCACTCTACTCCCACTCAGCTCTCTGAACTGAATTATAGCACACTACAGCAAGACCTTTGTGCCCTCTGCTTTCACTGCCCTCAACAAACTAAAGCAATAATACTGAATGCAGTCAGACTCTCTAATTGTTCTTATGTGTATACAGGCTGTGAAAACACATTTCCTCTAACAGAGGACAACAAATGTCCGATCTATCTATCTATCTATTTATCTATCTATTTATCTATCTAGCTATCTAGCTATCTATCTAGTTTGCAAGCACCAGTCATGTTTCTCCTCTGACATGCAAAATGTTATGTCCGTCAAACCACAGCCAAACCCACAAAGAATCCGTGACTAAAATCTCAATAAAAAAAGTAAACAAAGAATAAATACATTGTTATGGACCCCCGGTAATAGGAGCAAAAGAAGAGTTTTTTTCTTTACATGCACAATAAAAAAAATGTATGACACACTGCTTAGTTTAACAACAGTGTTATTATTCAAGAAGATGATCAGTGTGTGTATATGTGCATCCATGTATAAGGATAGATGTGCAGAAACCAGCAGTAGCCATAAGCTTATTTAAAACAATAGCCACGGTTTACAAGCAAAATAAAGAAAATTAGTTTTACAAAATCTCAGTTCTTTTGGGTTAGTCAGTCACCTGAAAGGTCAGCAGGGAGTGAAATATTGCCCTTGCTATCCGGATTAGGAGATGATAACAAGGGATTAACCGCCTGTGCCAGCCTTCACCATTGTTTTCACTTTTATTCGGAAAACTGAGACAAGCAGCATGGAACGGATTCAACAATATCGCCAGGGGAGGGAGAGACATAGTGTATAATAATAGTACAAGAGGAGTGATTCCTTGAGAATAGGAAGGTGGTGAACAGTCAAGAATGGTACTCGGCTGTGAATGAATCAAGTGAACTTTGTACAGGTTTCCCAATGTGGATGCTTTAAAGAAATTGTCATTAATGACAAAACCAATAAGTAGAATGATTGCAAAGAAAAAAGAATCTCCCTACACATTTGACTGAAATGTCAAAAGTGATGTCTTATTCAGTGATAATAAATAGCTTACATTTACAACCTTTTCTTTCTTTCTTCTTCACTGAGAACTCTCCTCCGGAAAATCCAATTATTGGAATAAGATTATCTGGGCGTGGCTGCTCTGCCAGCGTTTTATTTCCCTCCAGCTCCAAATATTGGCCACCTAACCCCCAATCTCTCCTCCCCCAACCCTCATTTAAGACCTTTCTCAGCAGACCTCTCACCTTTGATAGTGGCTAAATTCATCAGCAGGAACTGGAGAGGTCTTAAGGGCAAGACAGATTGGACGGAGCTATCCTCTCCTACCGTTTTCCTCCTCATCTCCGGTGGAAACCGGCAGCTATCTGTCTCCTCACAGTCACCGGCTGGCATTCCAGCAGACAGCTGTGGCGAGAGGAAAAATCATGGCTCTTCATTCAAAGATTCTTTAAAGGTCAAATCCAGCTTTCATGACTTTATAGGAATTTTCATTTAAACCCACAATGCTCCTTCTATGTTGTTTAATGTACAAGGTAATCCAGTTCATTTGCATAGAACAACTGATTGTATTTAACCACTTCAACTAAATCTTACAGTGTCTTAATATGTTCTGTATTTCATAACTTTGCTTTCCTGAAAGCCTTTAGGTGAGGCGATGGTGACAATCTGCACACTCAATTTTCTGATGAACAAAGCTTTTGATCATACCTTGAACTTTTTGTTATTCAAGTTTACCGTCTCATTTCAATCAAACTCTCTGCATTAATTCAACAATGCCGTTGACATTGGCCCTGTATGTGCAACGCTGACATAAGCGACCCTCTTGGGATCTTTTTACAGGATGGCACAGCAATGATTGGTTTTTGGTTTTTGCACTATATGGACCTCCAACAATCGCTTGGGGGGCATGAACATCAATTGCCCACTTTTAGGTGATTGTCAGTTGTTTTAGCAGCATACAATATGGAAAACAGCAGATGCAAATAATTCCTGGAAAAAAACACATCTGGATTTATTTTCCTCCAACATCCATTTTAATCCTAATTTTCTAAACACACTTAATTGAAATTTGTCATTCAGGAGTTAAACTTAAAAAAAATTACTCTGACAGTTGGAAAGACACACATCTCTACATACCAAGCTGATTGCTTTTAATTGGAACCTTTTAGCTGTTTTACTCTATAAATATATATACTCTACACTGTATGTCAATGAATATGTTTTCATAGACTGTAGTTCCATTGAAAAATCTGCTATTGTATTTCAATTTTGCACCAACTCGTCCACAATCCCCTTTATGCCCACTTTTATCACATTAGTCAGAACACGTTTTCAATACTTGTTCATCAACAAGGTTTTTATTTTTAAGGTTTTGTCCAGAGGCCTTTATTTCGCCTGCCTTGACACTGGTCATAATGTTCACGATTTGAAACATTGCATTTTTATATTACTGCTCTCTGTTAAAAAAACAGAGGTAAAAGAATGAGGTTGACATTTATATTTTGCCAAAAGAAATAAAAGGTTGTGGTCTGTAAAAAGCACTTGAAGTCATTCAAGGGTTTATTCTTTGACGTGCATAGATTTAAAACCTCTTCGAATGGGATTTGCAGTGATGAAGGAACACAAAATTTTTTTTCACATTATCTTGTCTCCCCTAATAAGCTTTCATTTGTCCTGTGTCACATTCGTGACATTTCTCCATCCTTCGAAGTCTTTATCTGGTTGACCATCGCTGGCTGCAGTCTTTGCGTACACTCAACTTTCATTTCTTGAGCCAAAGTTTCTTGAGGCGATGACAGTGACCCTAACATAGACCTCATCTTGCAGTCCTGTCCATGGCATTTAAACTGGCCTCCAGGGTAGGAGCCAATAAACAAAGGTGACAAGAGAGAAAGAGCTATGAGAAGGGGACCCTTGTTTGAAAAGGGTTAAAAAATGCGGCAGAGACGAGCAGATGGAATACATCGTGAGTCGCCGCTGGTCCCTGTGTGCTCCGTGGATGCTTGTCTTGCATAATGCCACGTCAGAAAGGCTGCAATAGCCATGGTCACAGTTCTATTCAAGCTCTTCATAACTAGCCATCTGAACTATGTGTTCAGTGACCTAAAAAAAGCTTTAATTAAATTATGTTGAACTGAAAGCAGTCTCTATGACTATTAAATGTGTTTTTTAAATTAGACTATATACGATATAAAGAAATCTCTGCAATTCTAGTTGACAACACTTTTTGCAAATTACATTTCATTTTTATATTGCTCATAAAGTTTGCTTGCAAATGTCCTTACATTAAAATGAATAAAAGAATCTCACATTTTCAAGTGAATAGACTGGGTTATGTTAATTACTGCCATGACAGAAGAATGTAAGGTCAGCTGGCTAAAGGCGACACTGTTCATTGTATTTATTTTTGCTTGCCCTTCATCTCAGAACAAGTTTAGTCAAATACGTCATTTTTTAAATGAACAAATTGCATTTAAGTTATATTTAACCACCATTAATGAAGACATGTCATGGTAATGTGATTTTATAACACAATGTACATTGCAGATGCCATTCTCATGAAGTCTCAAACACAGAATACGTGGTCCCAAATGATAGGCTTTGCTGATGTGGAGTCATAATTATAAAAAGCCCTCAAGGTTCCCCTCGGAGCACAAACACCTTGATTAATCTGCAGCTATTAATGGTTGTATTATCATGGGATGCCTGAGTAATGTATTGAGATTGTGATAGGGATGGTTGACTGCAGGTTAACTCAACCCCTAGAGGGATCATTTAAGAAGTCCTTCAGGGGGTATGTAATTGGAAGCCAAGTTAATGTTCTGTGATTACCTTGAAAATAATTATAAAGGGGATCTTTACATGTGATAATGTGTTCTTATACCTTTACATCTAAGCCATATCGTAAGTTTGGCAAGAACGGTACTTTCAACAAAGCAGGAATCAAATGCAGTCAGTTTACTGCTGGTCTCACTTCAACAATGATCTTGCTTCTTAAATGTTGATGACTTTATCAGCATATATTTATTTTATCTATATGAGAAAAAGAGAAATTGCGGTTTCTAGCAATTGTAACATTCACTGTGACAGAAATGTCACTTTTTCACTTTGTCACATTAGAAAGGGAATTGACCCCAATCTGAGTTTCAGAGGCAAGTCCTGTTCCACACTGAAGCAAGCACTGTTAACAATGATAGTTAATACAGAAAAGGGACAGGTGTAACACATTCACCATCTGCAAGTTGACAGGCATGACTTTACATTTGGATTTTGACATGGAGCGAAAAACCTTATCAGTTTCAATGAACAAGTCCTGAATTCTGAATTTGGCTTTTTGTTCAGCTTTGTGAACGTTTCACAAGCTTTCACATCTCTGGAGATGTTTACACATGCTGAATCTAGAAGCAGCTATCGCTACAAAGGCCGCGTTTGTTCGTTTCTCAACACTTTGCATGGGGATTTATCTTATCTCCCAGCATCCTTTTATGTTAAACTGTGTATCTCCAAACATGTTATGATCTGATACAGTAGCTTTGTTTGGTGGGAAAATGTGACTCCGGGGATTTTGTAAATTATAAACAACTCAAATAGATAAGAGATGTCATACATTAATGCCCAAACATGTTATGTTTAAGTGATGAACCCTCCAAAGCCCATAGTAATAGTGTCCATTAGGGGCAAAGGCAGAAGGGCTGTTGGTCAACAAAATGTCAGATTTAAACAGGTAAGACCACATGGTTTATGGTTTTCAACCAAAACCCAATGTTTTGACATTACCCATGGCTGCGGTCATGATAAGGAAGGTACCCTATCTTTGACAAAGTTTTAACCTAACCTAGGAAGTTCCCTTACCCTAACCTTGATAGTAGCGTTAAGAGCTGTCAGTCTTGAAATTTAATTTTTTATTTTTTAATAATAAAATGCAGCCTGTTATAAATATGTACTACACTAGTAAGGCTTATGTGTGCTTACGTGTGGTTGTTGTTACACGTTCTGTCCACTAGAGGGCCTACCAACATTAGCCTTCGAAGGGGATCTGCGTCATTGCACATTGCATTCTGTTATTTTCCACCACACAAACAGCGACAAACACAAATCCGCAGAGAGCTCTGTAATGAAACATTATCTAACATGTGTAGTTAAGCGGCTCTGTTGTAAAGCTGAAACGGTTTGTCATTAACTAAGTAACAATAGCGTTAGCCACGAGGCTAACGGCATTGATAACTAAGCTGCCACTACTATTTTAGTGATTTAAAAGCTGTTTCTATATATATATTCTTCTTTTGAAATAGATTTTTCAGTTTTGTAAGTTTTTATTTGTCTTCACATAATAAAAAAATCTCAAATAATGAACAGGTGCACTCTATCCATTGTACTCAAAAATGTCCATGCAAATTGTTTCCTTAACTTTGTGTTAGAAACTTAATTCACTTCAGCCAGAATGAAATACACAGAGCAATTCCTTTTTTTATGATCAAACGTTTTATTGTCAAAGTAAAGTTAACTTATGAACTATATTATTACAGTACTATTTTATTACTTATAAACAAAATAAACATGTCTACTTGGATAAAAATTAAATCAATAAATTCACAAAGAAATTCATTCCCAAATCAGTTTTAACAGGGAACTTCAGTTTTTTCAACCTGGGCGTTATTACCCTTATGTGTGGGTACCAGACTGATGGGAACAATATCTTGTTCTATCTTTATCCAGTATTGAGGGAGAGCGCATCAGCCATAGACATACAGGGAAATAAGGCCCAGGTTAAAAATACCGAAGTTCCCCTATAAAAGTGTGATTGGGATCTTCTAAGTCAAATACTTGCAGGCTTTTTACAAGGAAAAAAGGAACATGCTCAAATTATGAATGTTGATTTTGTAGGACCAATTCCCTGGATCCAGTGCTTCATTCTCTGTGCATTTAAGAGTAAAATAAAAAACACCATGCACCATGTGAAAAGGAATACATCAATTAAATGTTGCTGGTGTTGGAAAAATCATATTTAATGGCTACATGCTCCATGGCAAATATAGAGGCATATTTTCCAAGGTAAAATAGTGTCTGATACATGTTAACACTTCCAAAAAACTGGCAAGAACACTAAGCATTGTAAGTAGGTATACCTAATGAAATGCCGACTGTCAACAGTACAGCTGCTGTTTCTTTCACAACAGTGCACCATATCCTGTTGAATTTGAGAACAGTTGAATTCTTCACATTTTTAGCACAGCAGTTGACACTACCTTTGGACTGGCTTTCAGCCCATCAAGCTCAAGGAATATCTTTTGAAATACCTTTAATGTATTTTTCAGTTATTTTGGCCAGCTGAGGTCCATATACCAGCCCAATTAGCAAGGCACATGCTCTGGGTACATCCAGGTCTTGCAGGACTTCTGTTCCCTCAATAAAGATCCTATCAATGGTTGGATTAGACATGGTGGCTCCTCTGGATATGACAATCTTCATCACGTGACAATATTCCCACCATCCTGGCATAAGTAGGTCAGAATCAATGTCATAAAAACAATTAGTCACAATGTGTGAGTAGTTCTGTGAGCAGAACTGTAGTCATCACATTTAAAATCAAGAATAACACAAAGTACAGTGTGTCTGAAATTAAATGTCTTTTTTACCTACCAACTGCTATTTAAAAAGATCCTCATCTTTCTTTCTGAGATACACCATTAAGCCACGGATAGCAACCTCTTTATTTTTTTTCACAGACTCATCCTGCGAAATAGGAAAAATATGCTAAACCACTCCTCTATGAATTTCGGTTTTTAATAATTACATCACTAGGAAAAAATACCAAAGAATGAGGTTTATAATATTTGGACTGTACCAATCTGTATTGTGTCTGTATCCGTAAATCATCAATTCATTTCAAAACTAAGAAATCTGCTTTTAAAAAACTACTAGGGCTTTTTTTTTCCTTACTCCATGCTTTTTCAGAATGCAAACATTAATGGCAGTGCAGTGCCAATTAACATCGTTAAGCTACCACTGCAAACAAAAGATACAAAAGACTGCTCTGAAGCATGGTGGGCTTAAGACACAAGCTAACTAAAAGTCTGCCAACTCAACAGTTGTTGAAATAGCTTAGGTCAAGCTACAACTTCAATGTTACTGTGTGAAAACAAATTCTGTATGCCGATACAATTAGTACATGTTGCAAATAACACAAAGACAGATACTCACCAAAACACTTTTCTTACAAACTCCCATTTCTCCTGCTCTTCCTTTTGCTCGTAGAAGGCATGGTCAAGCAGCAAAATATGTCTGGCAAGTTCAGTACGGAACTCAGCTTTTAAAAGATAAAAGATTAAAAAGATATTTTTCTTTTTGTCAAGAAAAGGTAAAAGTGTTTAATCATAATCAAAATATATTTGTTATATAACATATTAAGTTAAGACTCTTTTTATTATTTTCATTTTGATCTGCTTCTTAAAAAAAGTTATCACCTTACTGAAACATGTACAGTATAAGTAACAATTTTTTATGCTGTAAAAAATCATAATTTTAAGCTTTTATTTATTACTTTATAGAGTGTGCCAAAGGGGGCCACCAGACAAACCCCAAACTGTTACTGTCAAGCAAAGCTTTCATTAAGATTATTTTAAGGTTATTTTTTCTGGTTCCTATCATAAGTTATCAGAAAGATGGCAAAACTGTAGAAATAAGATCAAAAACGCAATTATCCTTTAATGTTTTGGATAGTGATCTATTATACATCATAACACCAGAAACATCTCTTGGAACTTTTGCAATCACAAGATTCAATTGCAAAATGTAGCTTTCTGAAGTCTTCACTACAAATAAATCGTAATCAGGTCTAATCACAACAGCTTGTCATGGATGTGACATCGTGGTTGGTCAGTTACTTTTGTTGTTCATACTTTCTACAGAGATTCAAAGACGTTAACACATGATTTCATTCCAAATCAGCTTTAGCCTTTTGGATCACTTTACATGGTGTGTTTGGGAAACCTGTCCAATAATCTTGGATCAGCATTCTTTCAAAAGATGAGAAGTCTGGCCAGGACCTCCCTGCTTCCATCGTAATTCCCTCTGAACTATCTGAAATAGATCCCTCAATATTCTGTGTGAGCCAAGTCTGTCTTCATTGCGACATCCATCTTTAAAGTTCTTCAAAGTCTCCTATCAGGGTACTTGCCTGAGAGACAGCTCACTGCAGGCTGGATAACCCACATATTCTGTGAGCCATCTTAATTCACTTTGGTCTCATGCTCTTTTTTTCCATTTAGAGGCGGCTGTTTTGTGCCATGCAGTGGGTGAGTGTTAGTACATATATTCTCTGGGTGGTCCAACAGTTGGGGGGGGGGGGGGGGGGGGGGGGGGGGGGGGGGGGGGGGGACTATCAGGTTTACTGCAAAGTAGTATGGTAAAGGTATGGAAGGTTTTTCGGTAGCACTTTACATTCCACCACGGCAACAACATGAGTGGGTTAACAGTATGGAAATAAAGAGGTAATATATAGGTTATAACATGTAATAACAGGGTAATAAATCACAGTTATAAGATGTAATACTGGGGTAATAAGGTGATAAGAAGGTCACAGATGTAATAACATGCAATTACAAAGGTAATAACTAGGAATGGGTTTGATGATAACCATGTGGATATCAAGGTAGAGGTGATATAGTTATATTAATATTGTAATAACATGATAAAAATGGAGTAATATAAATGATGTTTTCACAGTATTATAGGCTACTGTCAGCGTAATAAATTTCAAAATAGATACAATTTCTTAGAATTTTAATTTGGTAATTACCATATTATAATGCTGAAATGTATCAGTCTCAGTCTAATATGACCTATCAATCATCATCAAATATATATATATATATATATATATATATATATATATAATATAAGATCGAAGATTGAAGTGGATTGTATGGACAGATGATAACACAAACCAGGAGTCTTGCTGTGGAAACTTAACTTCCTGACTAAATCCCACGGTGCAAAGCTCCTGCAGTTCCTCCTACATATATTACCGCATTATTATCATGTTATTATAATATTAATACAACTATATCATCATTACCCAGATATTGTATCCAGTTTGTTCCACATGCGTGTGTGTTCCTTAAAGAACTGTTTTTTCATATTTTTCACTTATATACTGTACATATTTTAAGAAAGGCAATTGCACAAATCCCTTTTTCTATCAACATAATGCAAAGCATTGCTATATAATTTACACATTTTGTTTTCCTTAAAACATCCACCCTTGCAATATCTAATCGTAGTAATTAAAGCATGATATAACATTTTTATGTTTAGACACCCGTACTGTGTGGCTAAGGTTAGGGAAAGACTGTGGACCTGGTTAAATGTTGAAAAAGCATTGTACTTTGTACGCTCATCATCTACCCCAACCACCTTGTTATGACAAGCGTGCAGTGCATAAATGTAGCACTTCCTAAACTAAAAAAAAATCCTCAGGAAATTAAGTCAAGAAAGGAATTCTATCCTCTTAAAATGTAATTTAAAAAAAGGTTTACATCCATGTCTCTCTAGACTCATATTGCACTGTATGCAACGAATACTTTGAAGCAATTTAATAAAAAGGTATAGTTTTACGTGTAGGTTTTTGGAAGAACATGAATGCTTCACAAACATAGAAGCTTCACACACATCACAGTGGATCTAAAACAATCATGTCCAGTCAATCGTGCATGAAAATGGGACAGACGTAGTGTTAGATCACAATGACCTTAACCTTTGAGTCCAAGTAAATATTTTTATATTCTAGATGTGAAGAAATTCTCCCTAGCAGAGGCACCAACATCCATAAAACTGTTCACAGCATGCATACATTTCTTTAAAATATCTGTTTTGTTGTTACTGGGGCCTTTCAGTGAGAGTTTTCTGCTAGACAGTACAATACTTCTCTTGACTGTTTTGAGTGGTTTAATGAACTGGTCATCTGGTATTTTTTGTCTCTGACTCATGGTAGAACATTACAGTGAGCACATGTATAGAGAAGTGTGTGTAAATGGGTCGCTCAATCCAAGGTTTTACAGCGCACTAGACATTGGTCAAATTTTAGCCCAGAAAATGTGTTGCCCTCTCGCCCTTCAGTGGCTTATTTAGATAAATCACTTTTGTTAAAAGTCACTACAGTTATGCCTATATTATTTTAATTATATTGTATGTGAAAGTATGAATATTGTGTAAGATTGTTTGCATGTAGGTGTTTTATGTGTGTGTAGCTGACTGTGTGTGATGAAATTGGCCTTCGGCTTGACTCTTCTACAAATGTTGAGTTACAGTATGAGAGCTGAAATGATGATTGTATAAAGCCGGCTTGTTGGGTGGTATCTGAAATGCGTGCGGAAGCCTAATTAGTGTTGTGGTAGAGTTGTATCTTGGGCAGTTCTTATGATGCACATACTATGAAATACAATCCTGCCGGCGCCACTTCCCCCAAGGGGGTCCTGAGATATTGTGTTAAAAGAAGGACTGACAACTTGAAAACCTAATGCTCCTTGCCACAGTTGTCAACGGCATGGAGGCATAAAAATCACAGTTTCAGTATAGCTGTATTGATTTTCTTTTTGTTTGATTTTCACTCATGGACAAAACCCACATTGGACAAAACCAACTCCATATTCACAAATGTACTTTCAAAACCAGACCATTCTAAGAACTCACAGTCAGTACAAAAAGTACACTCAGTCAATACCATTTAATTCAGTCTCCTGAATCGCACCCGTTCAATAAGTAATCTCACTATTTGACACTTGCCAATTTTTAGAGCTAAGGAAGAATATCTGAATGTCAGAGATAATAAAAGAAGGAAGGAAGCTTTTGTTTGAGGTTGACACAACCCCAACTTCTACGTGTGCACTCTTCTAATACAAAATGGCCTACCAAAGAGAAATATTATTTCACTTTCCTTTTGACTTTGTGATTTACAATGCAAACAATAATGACATATAGCATTGTCTATGTTGTAAGGCCTCCCATCAGGACATTTTAACGTGCAGTCCAAAACAATACAGGTCAAGTCTAGCTGTCTTTCCTTGAAGCCCGTTTGAAACTGCAACCTGTCTCTCTGTGTCCCGCCAGTCTAAACAATGGTCCATCTGTATGTGATAGACACAGTCATCTGTCACTTCAAAATACTGAAACTGAATTACAGTGAATAAAAGCAACAACCCCTCAGCATTTGTACTGCATGCCCCGCTCTCTCTTTGTCGCTCGCTAATTCTTACCATGATGACTCTGCACTTTGTTTTGTTCTCGAACAGAGAGAAACAGGATAATATGCGTTTGGACTTTGATATAATCTTAAATGGCACAGACTCCACAATGCGTTTGACTCACCTTAACTGTCCTGAAGAGGCCAGTGCAACAATCTGAAAGAATACTGGCGTCCAAAAGGAAAAGAGATTGCATCAATGTGAAGGGGAATCCAAAAAGCTCTTAACCCCAGAGCAAGACAATGGAAAGCAAGTGTAGATTCCTTCAGTGAGAAGATTAGAAAATGCTTGGCCCATCACAACATGACCAACAAGCACTTAACCTAGACGGGAAAAAAAGGTTATTTATCAGTTTTACAAAACAAACCTAAGATCCCTCCAAGATGACGTTAGTGCTTTCTGACTCTATTGTTAATGTATGATGGTATTATGATGCACTGGCACCTAACAAACATAATACTGTTTCTGCATTTTATAGTTTATATCAAAACGGCTGCTATGCCTCATCAAAGCAGGCCGAGGACAAGTGCTTCTTGAGTTTGAACACAGTTTTGAGTCCATTAGCTTTTGTGTCCAGAAAAGATTAGTAACAACAACAGTACTTTGATTCAGCCATATACTGTATGAAGTAGGCCATTGTTTTTAACATAAATTTGCAGCTAAGGCTGCCCTCATTTATTTGTGGAAAAAGATCATACTGTACAGTATGTCATACAATCCAAAGTAAAACATTTTCATTGTTAAATGAATTTATTGAAATCAGCAAATCATATTCAAAACATGTGGACTTGGTTTCCGCCACACCGAAAAAGCAGTTCCCCCCAATCAACGATGCTGAACAAAGTCCCATATGCACAGGACTAGTCTTACCATGAGACTTTTTGCGATTAAGAAATGTGTTCTGTGCAGCACATTCGCACCAAGTATGTATTTCACTCAAATTTATTCACATTATCCACCACATATGCTGTCAAGGCTCTGTCAAAACATTCATTTATAATTGCCAACACAGCCAATATATCCCCACATCACAGAGATGCAGATTTGCACAGGACTAATATTATTACACAACCTCTGTATTTGTCGAAATCTGGTAGGTCATTTGCGGTGTAATTCTCAATTGACAAATTACAGAAATGGCAGATTTGAATGGGATTTACATCACAGGCAACCTGCGCAATTACAAATTACTAGAGGTCGCCAGGTAATACTAGTTCTGTTTGGATATGGTAAAGGCAGGGTATTCGTTAATAAAATAAGGCTACGAGTATGAGTTTACAGCACCTCAATGATCTAACTATCACTGCAGTGTCAATTTTCTACATGCAGTGGAATCTGGATCATGTAGACAGTACTGAAACATGACAGTTCAGGCAAATAGTTGCTGCATACACCTTCTAGTAGTCAGTAACCTTTTACAACCCGTCATTAGACATTCTTCTTTACCTGCTCTTCTTTACCTTCTCTCCTGCTTGACACCCTCTACTACAATTCTCCATGTCTCTCTCTGTCTGTCTGTCTCTCTCTCTCTCTCTCTCTGTCTGTCTCTTTCTCTCACCCCCAATTGGTCAAGGCAGATGACCGCCCACCCTGAACCATGGTTTTATTTGAGGTTTCTGCCTCTTAAAAATAAGTTTTTCCTTGCCTCTGTTGCCTAGAGCTTGATCTTGGTGGGAACTGTTGGGTTTCCGTAAATAACATCACAGAGTACAGTCTAGACCTTCTCTTTTATGAAAAGCACTATGAGATAACTGTTGTTGTGATTTAGCGCTATATGAATAAAATTGAATTTACTTTTTGCTTGACAATAATTCTTATTTTGCCTTAGCCACATAATCTGAGCTGCCCTGACAACTTTGAATAGATGACATATAGTCACACCCTTCCACTGCCCGAATTTCTGCGCGCACGTCCTTGTTTTCCGGCTGTACGTCCGGTACCTTACGTCACGTTATGAGGACTTTGGTTAACTGCTCCCCCGATCTCTGCAGGGAAAATCCAGACAGCTAGCTAGACTATCTGTCCAATCTGAGTTTTCTGTTGCACGACTAAGGCAAGGCAAGGCAGCTTTTTGTGTATAGTACATTTCAGCAACAGGGCAAATCAAAGTGATTTATAAAAAAACAATTAAAAAGAAGTTAAAAAATAAGAACAGATAAAACACAAGAATAAGCAGTTAATAAATAAAACCAGATAAAAAACAAGAATAAAAGTTACAGTGCAGTAAAGAAATTAAACATTAAAGAAATGAACAGTCATTTAAAGAAAGGCAACATCAAAAAGAAAAGGTCTTCAGCCTTGATTTAAAAGAACTGAGAGTAGCAGCGGATCTGCAGTTTTCTGGGAGTTTGTTCCAGACATGTGGACTATAGAAATTGATTGTCCTTCCCCCTGTGTAGTTCTGACTCTGGGGACAGAAAGCAGACCCCAGATGTCCCAGATGACCTGAGAGGTCTGGGTGGTTCATAGTGTAGTAGCAGATTAGAAATGTATTTTGGCCCTACACTGTTAAGTGATTTATAAACTAGCAAAAGTACTTCTAAATCAATTCGTTGAGCCACAGGAAGTCAGTGTAAGGTCTTCAAAACTGGAGTGATGTGATCCACTCTCTTGGTTTTAGTGAGGACCCGAGCAGCAGCGTTCTGAATCAGCTGCAGCTGTCTGATTGACTTTTTAGGGAGACCTGTGAAGACATGATTACAGTAGTCAAGCCTACTGAAGATGAAAGCATTGACAAGTTTTTCCAAATCCTGTTAACACATAAGTCCTTTAACCCTTGATATATTCTTAAGGTGATAATTTGTTCAATGCACTTAGTCAGTTTTTGTGTTGGACTACTGTCCCATGGAGATAAGGTTATGTAAATTTGTGTGTCGTCCGCATAACTGTGGTAACTTATGTTTTTGCTTTCCATAATCTCAGCCAGTGGAAGCATGTAGATGTTAAACAGAAAAGGGCCCCAGAATGGAGCATTGGGGAACTCTGCACGTCATATTTGTTTTCTCAGATGCATATTTACCTATTGACACAAAGTAGTCCCTATTCATTAAGTAGGATTTAAACCAGTTAAGTTCTGAGCCAGAGAGGCCAACCCAGTTTTCAAATTTGTCTAATAATATGTCATGGTCAACAGTGTCAAATGCAGCACTGAGATCAAGTAATACTAAAACTGTAGTTTTGCCACTATCTGTGTTAAGGTGGATGTCAGTAAAGACTTTGACTAGAGCCGTCTCAGTGTTGTGGTGTGGTTGGAAACCCGACTCAATGGTGTCAAAACTGTTGTTTAGTGACATGAAGTGATTGAGTTGTTGAAAAAACGTTTTTTCAATGATTTTGCTTAAAAATAAAAGATTTGATATCGGCCTAGAGTTGCTCATTAGTGATGTGTCTGTTCTTTTTTAAGAGTGTCTTGATTACTGCAGTTTTCAGGGCCTGTGAAACAATACCTGAAAGAAGACACATGTTCTGTAGAAGATCAGAAGCCAAACACTTCAAAACTTTTTTGAAACAAACCCGTTGGTAGTCTAGCAAGGTAACAAGAGGAGGTTCTCAGATATTTTATAATGTCCTCCAGGTTTTTGTGATTGATCGAATGAAATTATGTCATATTACAATTAGTTTGGCTTGAACACTGAGACAACACATATCTTGTTACTGGCACTGACTGTTTGTCTAATCTTCAGGATTGAAATGTCTTTCAAGAAGAAGGCAAAGTCATTGCAAGCCTTGGGAGATAAAAGTTCAGATGTAACTGGTACTGGAAGGTTTGTTATCAACAGTAGCAAACAAAGCATGTGAGTTATTATTATTTCTAGCGATAATGTCAGAGAAGAAGGACTGCCTTGCAATCCTCAGTTCCAAATTATAAATGCAAAGTCTCTCTTTATAGGTGTTATAATGGACCAGGAGATTTGTTTTTTGCCACCTTTGTTCAGCTTTTGTTTCATCTTTTTTCAAATTAAAACAACTTTTGAATGTACACATTCCATCAAAACAAGTTCCTTCCAGAGGCCATTTTGTAACGGCACCGGGGCTCCGTCCGGCGCTTAGCTTTGCCCAAGACGATCATGATGGAAAGCCATGCCATGCTACTAAACCAGAGCACGTTCCTCTGCCATCCTATAATGCTGCCAGACCTTCCTTTGCAGCGCTGTGGAGGAAGGTCTGGCAATGCAAGACTAAATACCGTATAAAACATTAATACTGCCATGTCTTAAAGCCCCTGTTTCATGTGTTAATAAAACATGGCGTACAAACTGCAATAATGCCTTGTCTTTGCCACAGATTTTGGTTGCCAAGACTAAAATTGAATGTTTTCCATATCTTTGATCTCCTCCAGTGAAGAAGCGAAAGTTGGGAATGATGGAGCCCGCCTGAGTGATGTGTTGTGGTGTCACCTCTGTTTGTCTTTTACTCGGCCATGATGTTTAATTTACTGCTATGAAAGTCAGAAGAACAGTCTTAGCTTAAAACAATAATCCTTCATTTCACTTTGTGCTCCCTGTAACATTAAATCATATTGCACATTAGAAAAGTCATTCATATTTTAGAGCAGAGCCGACAGGGAATTTCATTGGACATTTACCAAAGCTATTTCTGCTTATATGGAAATTTGATTCTACAGAGACAACACAGTCAGTTTACTCCTGCGTGATGACATGTCTTGTATTGGTGACCTTTGTTTGCCCCCAGCAAAGCATTCAAGAGACTCTTTAGTGTACATGTATATGTAAAAAAAAAAACAGTCAAAATTTGACGACGGTTAAAATAGACCACAAAGCATGTGTTGTTGTTTTCTGTCTCTTGTTCTCCTTGGGATGGACTGCTTCTATTAAAGTGGCTCGCCAGAGCGAAAGATATTAAGTTGCCCGCCTCACACCACTTTCATGCACTCTGGCTGTGTTGTGCTGGGTAGTCGTGCAGAACTTGCTCACCAAGGCCATTTGAAGCGTATCTCCTGGGAAAGCATCTAGGATTCATGTAACGCATGTCAGTCACATGTGCAGCCTCTCAGATAACCCCCTCCTCGGGCTTAATGTGTTGGGTTCAATACCAGCTAAAGTATTCGGCTTATTGGTTTTACCATCAATTAGTGTCTTCTCCCATCTAAGAGCTCCAAATATCTTGAGCTTTTTACAGAAGGTATGCAAAGCTGTTGTTGCACAGTTTAGTTTTAGTTACAACTGTACTGAACATAACTTCCTCACGTTATATAGTAGTACATCCCACCAGTGAAATGAACAGTTTACAACAGAAAGAGCAAAGCATCTGTCCTACAACAATTGTTTAAGCAAGACACACTTTAAGACTTGATGCTTGAATGATTTAATTCCACAATTCAGTGTTAGTGTTTGTCATGTCGACACAATCATATGTAATAATTCTATTAATCTACGATTAATTACGTATTAAAAAATTTAACAAAATTACTTATATAGTGGATTAGATAACGGTCATAAAGTGGTATAAACTTAATTGCTAATTTGATTATTTATGTGATTTTGTTCATCATATTGTTATACTGAACTGTAATAGTAGAGTTGTGTTTTTTTGGTGGTGTTCTTCTTTCTTGGGGATTGTAAAGTGAACTACTTCGGTCTACATTATTTTCAAAAACCCATAAACCCATAATTGATTACTGACATACTGGCATGCCTCTCTGCAAGTTATAGAAAGAAACACAGCAAGTCTCTAGCCATTTAACTGCTAGCTTCTTCAGAAAGTAGATCTGAAACAAAAAGCAGTGTGGTGGAGACACTGATGGCAGGCCAAGACAGGAAAAGGACAGCACAGATTGCTACCTGCATGTACAGATGGTGTCGTGTCAGTGACTCGACTTGTTTCTTGCTCAATGTGATACATGTTCTCGACAGGCACCGGTCGGAGACACACTGAACGTAAGGAGCAGTCGGAGCTAAATCAGATTAACCTGGCTAGAGAGCCAAGTGGCTCCTCCGGAGCTGCAGAACTACCTGTTGTGTAGCTGTAATTCAGTGAATTTCCTCAGGGTGATACGTATCCTTCTTCCTGTCAACAAACAATCAAGGATACATGGATACATGGGCAGCATGGGGGGGGGGGGGGGCAACTAATTTCAACAATGTTGTTATAGCTTAATTTTTGACATTTTAAGTACTTACAAAAAAGCAAGTTGCTGGAAACCAGTACAATCATTGTCATCCTTGCCTTTTATCACATGCTACCTTTGATAGACATCCGTCAGCTCTTTAGCTCTGGCTAGCTTACGTCACACATTCCTGTGAAAAACTGCAGCCAGAAGCAGTGGTGACGGCAACACAGACCAAACAGGGTTAACACTACATGTATAGTAAGAAATGAACAAGTGTGTCCCAAAACATCAAAAAGTGGGCATGGGTTAAAAGCACAGAAGCTCCCCTTCACACAAGTAACATTTGTGCAATTTATTGGAGTAGGGCTGCAACTAACAATTTTTTCATTGTCAATTAATTAATTAGTTGTTTGGTCTATAAAATGTCAGAAAAAGCCTTGTTCTCAAATGTCTTGTTTTGTCCAGTACTCAAAAATATTCAGTTTGCTGTAAAAGAGGAGTGACAAAAAAAGAAATGTATCAGATTTAAGAAGCTGGAATCAGAGAATTGATTTATTTTCTAAACAATAATTCAAACCGTTGGTCTATATAGTTGGTGATTTATTTAATAGTTGACAGTTAATTGACCCTTCTTGTCTGTGAAAGGTGCTTTATGAACAAAGTTTACTTAATGACTTACTTATAATTCTTGGTGTGTATACGTATAGAAAGGATAGCTTGAAAGAGATAGAGTGAGGGGGGGGTATGACACGCAGCAGAGGACCGCTGGCAAGATTCGAACCTGGACCGCTGCCAAGGACTCAGCCTACATGAGGCGCGGGGGGGAAGGTAGCAGCAGCCCCGCCAGCTGCAGAGAGTCAACAGGATTGAAAGAGCAAAAGCTTCAGCAAATTGTTACAGTTTACATTGATGTTATAATGTACACAGGTTGGCAGGAAGGTCTGAAACGTTTTGCATGGTCTTTTGCTGTATAGTTTGTTGTTAAATGTTTGAGTCATAGCAGAAACAAGGAAATTAATTTCCCTCCCGCTTAGTCAGTGGCTGTGATTGTCGTGAGTAATGAAAATGCAATAGGTAGCCCCGGCTGTCAATCAATATCTTCCAGTCATACAGGCATACTCTGCTTACCGATAGTTACGCATCTGAGCTGCCCACACGTTATTGAAGGCCCAGTCAAATATGCAAATTCCTTTTATACAATCTAGTAAGTTGTCCTTGCTCCGTCTTTCTCTCAGTGAAGGGGTACTTGGCCTACAAAAGTTGAAGACCCCTGCAATAAAGGCTTATCGTATTGGATCATCTTAGAATAATGAACATTACTTTTGTGTTTTATACAGTAATATAGAAACAACTGTATGTTGATCTTCTACCCATCTATAAGGTTCAGTTCATCTTTGTTCCGATTACAGTTCATCTGTGTTTAAATATAATTAATTGCAGGCCAGATGTTCTATTTATATGTTTAAATCTTCAATAGTGGAGAGTGCGGAACCAACAAAAATCTGCATTTTAGCCTGACCTTCTAAGACCAAAAAAAGAATCCTCTCCCTCCCCCAATGTCAGACTAAATGGGAGGCAAACAGAGATGAGCAGTTCTGCATGACAATGACAATGAAGTTATCTGGGCTGACAGTGCAAGAACAAGTCAGCAGTGCTACCATATGAAAAGGACAGTGTGTGTACTGTAGCTTTCCCTGTGCTCTCACACATGTTGAGACCATTTCTGCTGCTGTCCCTCTCATGGGGTTGTTATTCTCAAGTCGACTTAATGGCAGGGCAAGTTCTTCATCAACCTAAAGCAGAACAGCAATTAGACTGCATAGACTGCAACAATGGATTCAGTGACATTGTCAAAAAGATGCTGGCAAACAAGACGGCAAAAGCCGAGAGCAGCAGACATGTGCAATCTGTACGTGGTTGTAATGCTTTTAAGGTCAAGTTGTGATGACAGTAAACTCTTGAGAAGGAATGTCAGGTTGTACAAAAACAAGTGCAGATGAGTCACCAACAGCTGATAGTGACATACACAATAAAGCAGGCCTCATGCAAGAAATCATTTTCCTTTGTATCACTCTAGCTATTAAAAACAGTTTCATCTTTTACGTACGTACAAACCGTATATAATATGTCTAATATACTGTTTATTACTCTGCTGTGGTGGCCATTGAGAATGCTTTGAGCTTTCATTTCACAAGAGACTGATCTTCCCTGAAAAACAATCCCAAGGGTTATTTATTAAAGACAATTAGACAGCTAGCTAGACTATCTGTCGGAGATGAGTTTTTTGTTCCACGACTAAAACAATTTTTAACGTACATATGTTCCACCAAAACAAGTTCCTTCCCAATGCCGTTTTGCAGCGGCACCGGGGTAACGTCCCGTGCTTAGCGCGGCCCCTGACAATTGTGATTGGTGCCAAAAATGCCATACTGTATGGACTAGCCAGAGCCTCCGCAGCACTGAGAAGGAAGGTCTGGCAATGAAAGGCTATTCAAGCAGCAATTACGGCACATCTTTAAATTTAGTTGTGGCGCCTTCCAGTGGGCGTAGTAATTATGAAGTGAACAAAGCAGAAAGTAATGAAGAGCGTAGGAGGCAGGTTGGGTTGGTGGATGGGTTCACCAAATACAGGACTTTCACCCAGGAGACTTTTATGCTTCACAAAACAAACGGAGTCATGTTCAGTGTCACGTGTGTAACCGTAAGTAAAGTAACGTCTAATTTTAACCCAAACTGAAATCTTTTTCTAAATTGAATTACGTGCCTAAAGATAATTTTGTGCCAAACATTACCAAACTGTGACTGTTTCACAATTTTACTTGTTTAAAACCACGACACGATTTCAGGTTTAGATATGCTCTTGTGGGTGCTAATAGAGTGTAGGAGTAAACGACCAACATCATCATAGGGTTTGGGGGACTTGTTTCATAATCAATATGACCTTGAATGTGATCTATAGACAGCCCCGTTCTTTTCTCGCTTACCATATGAAGCTATCAAAGTCATGATCACAGGTAATTGCATTTTTTTGCAAGCCGTGTCTCAAGTAGCAAATCACCGTTTTGAGATTTAGTATTTGCCTTGCATACTAAAAACAGGTGCAAAAGAAAATATATATTTTGTCCGTGCCCTTTTAGGAAAAAATCTGTCAGCCATCAACCATCAGAATGATTCTGGTGCTGCATAATAAATTACTCATGCTCATGGCTTTGACTTGATTATGAGAGACTTCCTCCAAAAGAGGTGCAAATTGGGAAACAACATAACCAGCAAATTATATACAGCTAATGCACAACTTCTTAAATATGATGAATTGGATAAGAATGTGTCTGACAGTTTAATTTATGCCATCTATATTTATACCAAAAAAGTCTGGATGAAACAAGAAGGTTCTTTATCTTTGGACTCTTGTTTACACCTGCCTTGGGCCAAAAATGTTGAGTCAACCTCCAGAGCATTGACCCTGTTAGTAATGGTTATAGTCAAGGAGGCTGATAACATGTCAGTAAAGTCAGGGTAGACACCACACATGCACTTCTAATTACTCTTGTCTGTTCCTTAGGGCACTGCTGACAAATGAGTCCTGTTATGGATCCTAGATCAAAAACTGCTAAGAGCGAGTCAAGTTTAGGCTATAATGTTAATAACGTGGATGAGTCATTTGTCAAGTTGTCATGGGCCTATAAAGGTTAGGCTGCTCCTCCTCATGCATGTGCAGGACTGGCTGCAGCAAGCTCCAGCCGTCAAAGCAAATTAAGACTAGGCCAAAGTCAATCAATCAGCCAGGTAGTTCGCAGAGGAAGAGTAAATAGTCAAACATGGCTAACAATTCCTAAAAGGAACCATAGCAAAGCCATAATACAACACATGGCAAGTACTACTAAGAAAAGTAATGGCTGGCAGTGGGTGGGGTAAAATTAGTGTTTAATTAGTTTTAATTAAACCTTCTAATCTCGGTGGTGTGGCAATACAACAGCCAACACAACTTAGGACACACATCTCATTAAAGTCTATACACTGGCTTTGAAATTCCAAAATGGCAAGTCAAAGTGCATGAAGTTGCTAAAATAAAAAAAGGAATGAATTTTAAATCTGATTCTGGAAACCATTCAAGCACTATTACAGCCATTAATAATAGAGGCAAGCTCCTGTTTCCTGCTTTGTACGTTGTGAATGCAGCTTGCAGTGTCTGACTGGAAATAAATTAGGTCTTTCTTGTTGATTGTTGAAAGACAAAAAAGACATGACATAAAAGTCTACATTGCCACTAGAAGCTGTTCCACCGTATATTTCTTAATGTCAGTCAGACTTCAAACTCCAGACCCTCGGGCTCCCGCCCCACTTTATACCAAACTATACCTCCATCCAAGCCACCCTGAGTCGATAATAACACATTCTCATTCCTCAGCAACAAGATAAGTCATATGTCATTTCTAAAACAACCCATGTGAGAGTTTAAAAAAAAGCATTGGTTGCCAGGATTACACACAGTTGCACATTTATATGTGTATGTCACTTTGACAAATTTCCAGTGCTGTCTAAAGTCCTTAACAGTAAAACAGCAAGACGTTGCTTGTCAGGAAATGTAAACATGATTGACCAATGATTTCATTGTTCTGTTGAGGGCATTCTCTAGCCTTGCGCCGCTCTCCTATGTACTTCTGCTCAATTTTCATTTTCCTTCAGTACACCATCTGTGTTTGTGGTATATTCTTGGGTTATCTCCTGCCAACTCTTTAACGGCCCAATCAGCGAATAGAGGGAAGGGCTGAGAACAATGATGTTGAGGTTGTGTGCTATTTTGTGTTGTAGTCAGAACTAGAGGAGCTAGAGGAGAAGGGAACGAGGGATTTTACTCCCGCTATTTTCTCACACCAAAGAAGACAGGCGTGCTGCGCCCCATCCTCAACAAAGTCACAATTCAACCGGTACATCACAGAGCGCCCACTACAAATGCTGACCGTCAGGCACGTGTGAAAGTGTGTGCCGCCACGAGTGGCTTACATCTGTGGATCTGAAAGATTCATACTTTTACATCCAGATTATTCCCAGGCACAGGAAATTCCTGCGTGGGCCCATTCCCAGTAAAACAGTCTACTCACTAGCCCCGTGCACCTTTTCCAAAGGCATGGAAACGGTGCTTCAGCCGCTGCAGATGAAAGGCATCAGAGTCCTTTTATCTGGACAATCTGCCCATTCTGGCCCCTTGGAAGGAGCAAGCGGCTCAAGTCTGCAGGTACCTGCAAGCACTGGGTTTTGCCATAAACTGGCGAAAATTTCTCTTTTCCCCCCGCACATTCAATAGTTTATCTGGGCGTGTGGGAAGATAAGTGGATGCCCTATAGTTATCTATCTCATGCACGCCTATAATTATGGTATGAGGCATCGTCGCATGTGTGTTTCTGCTGTCCTCACCTCTTCTGTTAGGTGCAAGGTGGGACGCAGGGTTTTCCCATACATTGTCAAATCATGTCACATGCACACCTATAATCACGGTATGTCATCGCATGTGTTTCGCCTGCAATCTTTCCCCCTCCCCCTGCTGAGAAGGAGAGAAGGAGGGCTGAGAGAAAACCAGGCGCATCATTAAAAGTGTCAATCATGCACATTTTTCCACTAATCATTCACTGCTACTATTATGACTGAGCCTTGTAATCCACCCTGGCCAGGTCGTTACTATGGCAGGCTTTTGTCAGAATAACGACTGATACAAGCCCTGCAAGTGCGTTGGGAAAAATGTAGTCCATATTCTGCTCGTGGGCCCCGTGTTGCAGGGGGGACTTCATCAGCTTTGCACTAACCCAATAGCGTAGCCCTTAGGGAGCAAAGCCTATACGGAATAGAATGATAGTTATGTATTGAAACTCCAGATTCTATTTGTATAGGCGTGTAAGGTTCAAGCCACCTGGTCCTAGAACATTAACCTGAATAGAAAGCTGATGTTGGGACCTGAGCAACGGGTCCACTGTTTATATACAGTATTGGCGGACGTAGATGAAGCCTGTGCTGGACGCAATGGCAGGAAATAAAAATCTCCACAACGGCACGTGCGCGAAGGGATAAACCCAATACTCATAGAATCCAGAGTTACCGTTTTTTTCGGAACAAATGGGTCTTTGCTAAATGGTGTTCTGACCAATATAATAATATGAGTCTTGATATTTAAATTGAGTGTAAATTCATCTCCTGTGTATGTTTGTCTCAATTAGCCCTCAGTGCTGTGCTGCGGGAACATGCAGCCTGCTTTCTACTCTTCAGCATTTCTGGAGTGACCATTAAATGTTTCTGCAGCATTAGCTATTAGTGTTCACTTTCCATTCCAGCAATCCAGCGAGTGCATGTCAGTCCTGATCACTGTATATTTTCCTGGCCAGTGAAATTTCCAACTCATAGTCAGCTTTACTGAGTGGAAGTCTAAACAGCCCTGGTTGCTTCATTACTTCCCCACTGTAACATACTGTACACATCAATAGTGATGTACATTTAGCCTAGTTAATTGAATGGCACATACAATCAGACAGCTTAGTGAGGCACTGACTGACTATGTTTACATGCACATATTCCGTTTTTTGCCAAAAGACAATATTCTGACTACGCTGTGTGTATGTCATACCAATTACAATTAATTTGTTCTTGTTTTTATGAAAACGACAGGTCTGACTTCTCATTGTCATTGGTCAACTGTCAAAAAAGCGCTTAACGTAGGGCATTTATTGTTTTTCAACTTCAAAAGACGCACCAAACTGCAAAATAAAAGTCGCCATGGCATGTAAAAAAGCGCTCAGGATTTTTTCGGGAAAAACCTATACGACTATAATGTAAAACAGAGGCTGCCAGCTTCAAAAAAGAGGCCAAGTTTGAACATAGCCTTACCTTGGAATATTAGTGTGCATGTAAATGCACTCAGGGCCCTATTTTAACGATCTAAGTGCACGGCGTGAAGTGCATGGCGCAGGGGCGTTTAGGGCATGTCCAAATCCACTTTTGATACTTTGACACTTTGAAAAAAGGGTCCGTGTGCCGGGCGCATGGTTTAGAAGGTTGTACGTAGTGTCTTCATTAATTCATAGGTGTGTTTTTTGGCGTAACATAAAATAAACCAATCAGTGTCATCTTCCATTCCCTTTACAAGCCAGGCACCTTGCATCTTGGCGCATTTCTATTATGATGGAGCATTTGCGCTACTGACTTTAGAACAGGCTTTTGTTGGTCAATGGCGTGATCCTTGACCGCTGCCTCAAAATAGCAATAAAGCAAGAATTCCCCTGAACACAACTCCCTGTAAGACAGGCACGCTCATGGATGCAAAGGTGGTAGCAGGTGTATTTGCTATTTAAATGATGTGGGAAATTAAATACTGCGTCTTCCTTAAAATAGCAAAGATACTTCTATTGGGCTTTGTGCCTCGCTGCGCCGGGTGCAAGATAGGGCCTTCAGTGTTTAAAAGATGTCCCCACTTGTCACGTGGCACAGAACAGCATCAATAAATGTTCATGCTCCCTGCGCCTGCTTATCTCTTGTCAATGGACTTTTCAATCAAGAGTGAAAATGGGCCACTTTTACACCTGTCAAGAGGCAGGTTTATGACAGGTGCCAAGCTTTCCTCTAGATTCTGAATCAAAACTGCTGGACAATTTTAGTATCAACCACAAAAACAAGCCAGAAAAGTGTTATACAAGTGTTATACTTGCTTTTAGACCACATTCTGTGACAGAGTTAACAAACAGAGTTCCAGCTCTTGTTCAGGACACACTCAGGACAGATGTTAAGGCCAGGTGAAAACCGGGCCATTGTGTGTACAGACTATATAGAATACTCTAAGCTAAATTTGAGCCTCATAATTGTATGTAATAGTTTTCATGATGTGCGAATTCAAAACATTGAAAGCATTTCACACAGATGGAAGGGAAACCGTGTATGGTGGCAGCATTCTTGAATTGCATGCTGTGCAACTAAATCTGAGCAACAACAAAAAAGAGGAAAATATGAACGTGAATCTCCTGCAAAGCCACTGCAGAGTAAATTGTTGTTGGTTCTGAGTAAGCAATAGAAAGGGATTAAGACCATGTTGACTATGTCCCTATTCCTCCTGCTACAAAATATCCCCCTGGGGATAAATAAAGTTCTATCTTATCTTATAGTTGGTAAGAGGCGGAGCCACACTGTTCTGTAACGGAAAACACTACAGGTTGAAAGTGACAGCAGAGTCATTTCTCTGACAGTAAGTGTTAACTGGACTTGGGATACAGACATGTCCCTGTTTGACTCATGCTTTTATTTGAAGCCACCACTCAAAAACCTTTTGCATCGAGCCGTGTTTAGTACTGTAGGTGTTGTACACAACATCAGACAGGAGCTTGGAAGGAGAAAACATTGTGTAGCATGAATACATTATACTGAAAAGAGAAGTGACATAATGGGGCTACAGTGCATTTTGCCTGGTTTAGTGATTTCCACTAACCGAGGCTCAGGTTATTGGCAGTGAGCAGCAAAGAGACAGGCATGGCCATTCCCTGTGTGTCTACAGCATCAACCAGACTAGAAATAGGATTAAGGTTTCACTCCCATATGCAGAGTTATTTGGTGCATTTGTTTATGCTTCATGTGCAGCTACATCTGGCAGGCCACACACACACACACACACACACACACACACAATTGGGAGAGTCATTCTCTTTATGAATCATATTGTCTCCTTTTAAACTAGTGTGGGGTTTAGTGAAAGAAAAAAAACTCAACAAACCATTTCAATAATACATTTTCAGCTTGAAAAAACTATGAAATAAAAAAGTATTCATTTCTTTAGTTAATAATTGGGAATAAATTGTATTTATTTATTTATAAGAGATATGTGCTTCTGGGTTTTTTCCAACAACATCTGCGCCGGGATTTGATCCCACACTTCCATGTTTTCTGATTCTCAGCATTTATTGTAAACAAACAAAATATTCCGTTAAAATGTGGTGTTTATTTTGCCAAAATGCATTGTGTGTGTCCTTGAGGTTTAACAAAAACAACATGATACAGTCAGTTCCTTTCTCACAAAACGTTTGCAAAGGCAATTCTTCAAATCCATGTTTGCTAGCTTGTCGTTTTTTTTTTGCCATTTCTTTCTTCTTCTTTGCGTTGCTGCATTATTGTTATGTCACTGCCTCCAACAGTCAATCTGCGTAACAGCGTCAGGAGAATTGGATAAATAATTCTCATAGGATAAATAAAGGTATTACCACCATAAATTGATGCATACAATTGTATCAGAATACAAGAAATGAAGTCTTTGACACTCAAAATAACCCTGGGGGAGGACACCCAGACCCAACACTCATGCCCCCCACAAATACATATATATTTGTGTGTGTTACAGTATACCCACTACAATACATTAGACTACACCAGTGATTGCATCACACACACGCAGGAATTGCATGTAAACCAAACAGGGATCCACTCATGAAAACAGTACTCCGTATCTCTATAGTGGTACAAAGGAAAGTCCACCTACCTTAAGGCACGGATTAAAGTGTGCTCAAACAGAATTTACTTTTAATAATTATACCACAGTATACAGTTTGACTTAAAGGGATACTGATTTTAAACCAGCTTTGTGTCATCTTTGTAGGCACTGTGTAGATGAACGGTGTTTGGCTTTCCGCCATGGCGCGAGTTCACGCTGCACCCCGCGGCGTTGATCCCCGCCTGCAAGTCGACTTAAATCAGACGCGGTTTGGTACACTTACAACATAAGACCACTGGAAAGTTCAACTTTGTGTTACATTTCAAATGTGCAGTGACGTAATAGAAACAAAGAAACTGTAGAATTGATTAAATGTGATATTTGTTAAAGTTTAGATCTTTCATCATTCCAAGGTCTAATCTGCAATGTCTTTTTGCAAGTTACACCGAAATGTCTGAATAATGTGTGCTTTAAACCAGGGGTTGTCAACTAGTCTCACCCTGTTTCCCATCGTCATTAAGTCGCAACCCCCTTTAATAGAATTCAAACCAAGCTAATTTATTTTTCAAAAATATGGCCTTTAAAAACAAACGTACTTCTTGTTTTTTAAACATAAATACAAATATTTACATGTGCAAAGTGCACTTCTGGCCACACTAATAAGAAACTGAGAACGAACATGAACACTGCGTTGACAAAAGCGACTAAAATAACTGCCCAAAATGTTTTTTCCTTAAATGACGACCCTCAAAACGAGATGTTTTTACCTAACATCTCATTTCTGTTCCTTTTTATCCTCAATGTACAAAAATCCACGTTCGAAATACTGTATTGTTATTGATATATTGCTACCATGGCTATGGCGATAGACTGCTGCACGGCTCTGACAGGTGCACAGCTCTGAAGCATGTCTGTCAAAATATATTTTTTAGAAAAATGAGCGTTAAGTCTAAAATCAAATGTGTTTTAAACATTATGTATTTATTTACTGACCAGCTGTTACTTTTGGGTCGCGGCCCACCAGGTGAGATTAACTGCTTTAAACTAACCACAGTGGAATTCTGGATTGTTTTTAAACTTGTTGTGGGCGTTTGCTTTCCAATAAGGACATTCATCAGGGTCTTGGTCTAAAACAGAGCACACAAAATGGATGTGTTTACTGGCAGAAAATGCTAAAAACTGACTGGCATTCAGTAACAGAAGTTGTTTGATTGAATACTTTCTATGAATTTACTATTTAAATGACAAGAAGAAAACCATTGGTTCTTCAAGAGTAGGATACATTTTACTTACTCCTATTAAATGACAAGATACCATGTGTACTTGAGAAACTCCGGCCTCAGCCAGCTTTTCAATTGATTCATACTTCATTTTGAAACCCAATCTCTAATTTGCACATTGTGCACATGTCTTTTTTAATTCAGAATTATTAAAGCACAATGCCTGGCTCAAGAGTTTTCATAAAGGTATTTCAATCCATCCTCGCTACTCATTTATGAGATAGCGAGACAGCTCAGTGAGTACAAAAGCTTTTTTCAGAGAGCTGTCCATAACACTATACCGTTCATGGCCTCCTGGGAAATAATGCCCAAACTGGGATGGTTAGCAACATACAAACACTATTTGGCTTTTTTGCTTCAAACAAAGCATTCTGTATGATAATGGATTACAAGATACAACAAAAACACTTTTTTTACAGTAATCAGGTCCAGGGGCGGGTCTGCACAAGGGGCCTGACACCCCCCCCCCAAAAAAAAAAAACCTTTTGGTTTGGCCTTAAGAGCCCATAAAAAATTTAAATTAATAATGAACGTATTTGTGTTTTTTTGTTTTAAGCAAAATCCACTTGGGTTGTTCTATCCGATCAAAATGTTCCTGTATTTCTCACCAAGTTTTAAATGCTGTATTCTGATAAAATCCCCTGGGCCACTCAATGGATCTGTTTGGATCCATAAGTTTGAGTTTATAGTAGAGTCAAGAAAAAATACATAAGAAACGGGAGAGGAGTGAATATTCAAGAAAGGAAAATGCTTTAATCTTACTCATTAGAAAAACTGACAAAAATCCATATAAACCTGAGTAAATATTAAAGCTCATATTTATTGGATTTGAGAAATTTTAACTTGGCAACTTCTAATGGTAGCATCAAAAAAAAAGAAGAAAATTACTTTAATTACGTTCCAAAAAACACAAATAGAAGCTTTGATTTAGAATTGGAGAATAAATTATTGGTATCTGTTGAACCACAGTACAATGCCTGTAATTCTCTACCACATAGTATTTTTCCAACATGTAGCTGAGCATGCACAAATCCCTGCTGTACAAAGAATAAGACTCTAGGCTATGCCAAATATTAATTGGAATTAATTATCAGTGGGGCAATTGAAAACTGTCGCCATTTACCTTATAATTAATACCAAATTACACAGTCCTCTCCAGGAACGTATTCACAGCTGCACACCAGTTCCTTTTTGCTGCTCTACTAAGTATTACGAAACTATTGGACCAAAAAGTGTTATCCACCTCAATGGGCCCTTTATGCTTTTACAACCTTCTCAGTGCTTTCAGGCGTTCAACCAACAAGGTGCTGGAAATGTTTAGTGATCTTGGTCCTCACTGACTCAACATCACAGTTTTTGTTGTGCCAGTAAACAATGTGGTGCACGCAAGCCCCCGGAGATTAGCCACTTTCTGTGATGACTGCTAACGGTGTCTGGCACCAACGATTAAACTACCTTCAATATCACTTAGATAACATGCCATACCCATTATAACATTTGTTAAACAGCAAACAAACTTTACTGTCTGCATTTTTTATGAAGTAAGTCACAGCCATTTAAGTGTCTCAAGAAGAACGCTCGCTGTGGCGGTTAAAGTGGAAATGTAACTAGTAGCTTGAACAAAGTTGGTTTTGTCTCCGTTTTTAATGTGTGTGACAGCGTCAATGTTGGCTGTATTTATGATCATGATCGGCAAATGGCTAGTCTTGCATTGCCAGGGCTTCCTCCGCAACTCTGCAGGTGACAGGGGATTGAATTGGAGTTTTATCGGGAATGGCAAACATTTGGCAGGGATTTTATCCATCAATAATTTCTTGGGGTCGAAGCATAGCCTCATTTAATTTTTGTGCCTCAGAGCCCATTTCTCATCCGCCCTTCTTAACTTCATCATATTGATATTGATGTATTGATTGATATGAGTGATGGAATGATGATTTTGTAAATTGAGAGGATGGCCTAATTCCAACTTCTTCATGTGATTTATTTCTTCTGAAAATGTTGGCTGCAGAGATGGAAATCTAAAGGAATGACAAGGTACTATTAAAATTGGTAGCACATAGGCAGTCAGTGAGCTGAATTTGTATCTTATTAAAATCTGACATATGTTCACTTGCATGAAGAGAATTAATTACTATCAAAAATATGGGATAGTTAGCTGCCCTTGCCAAATGTGTCCTTAAACCAGTTAGCTGCAGGATTAAATTGCTCGGTATTAAATTAAAACAATAACATTTAAGGAAGTGACAGAAACTGTACGTAGGTGTATACTTAATTTAAAAATATTACAAGATTATACAGCAACAACTTTGCATTGCTCTGCTAACATTGCCTGCAGTCTGAGCCTTGCTATAATGTGCATGCAGATACAAGGTTAATGCCTTGCACAAGGACTTTCTGAGCCAATAAATGGACACATTGTTGCTGAGGAGATTTAATTTATTGGTGTTGAACTAACATGTTCTGTGGCTGAATGATCATAAAAGACAACTGTAGTATTCACTAAGCTTTGAAAATAGCTACAAACCACGAAATTAAAGATGCTCAAAGCGATGTTGGGTGACGTTACTTCTTCTTGACGTTCAAAGTATTTTCAAACAAAACGAGACTAGCTTGCCCCTCCCTCCTCCTCATCCTGTCCCCTCCATGAGTGAGAAAGAAAGAGCTAGAACCAACTGGGAGACAAGTGTTGTCAGTTAGACCGTATCTCAATGTCCTTGTGTTTTAGTTTCTGATTTTAATTCTGAAACCTTGAAATAAATCTCTAATAAAAAATGTTCCTCATTTAAAAATCATCCCCAACTATGTATGTGTCACTTTTTTGATGGATTTTCATCAATCTGGATTGACAGACCCACTAGGCTAGAAATCCAAGTCCAAATTTTACTTTGAACTCATTTCATGTTGCTTTAAACCATGCAGGACCAACACAGAGAGAATCTGATTTTGCCCTGTTTAGACAACCATGAACAGATCTGACCAAACGCTTCTAAAAAAACAGTTTTTCCGTTGATTTTTAAACCCAGTCTGGTGAATGAGAGAAGGGCATGTGAGGGTCTAGAGCCTGCCATGTTTTAAGATTCAGGGGATGGTTTTACACCTAGAGGCATGTACTTTGGTCAGAGAGTGAAATCTGTGTAGTCATTTGAATTTTATCAGACCTCAACCCTACACAGTGCTGTCATAGGCAATAGCTTTGTGTGGGAGTTTGGGTGTAATGGAGAAGGGGGTGGGGTGTGTGCGGGGGTAACATCTGTTTCAAAGCAACCCGGGGCTCATGCCTGTGTGTTTGACCTTGCGTCAGTAAAGTTAGCTGGAGCTCTCTTCCGCGGACAACACGTCGCCTGTGGCATAAACAAGAGGAAGTGATGCTTAAATACAGCCCTGTTGCGTCCAGAAAAGAGCAGCATTATTCCCCCGATACCCACTTGCGTTCGCTCACACAAAACATCTTATATGCCTCGCACTTGATGCACAAATCCATTCACAGACACACAAGTTAATACTGTGGTGCTGAGCTTTGTATTTCTTTGCCTTAGGCCAGGGAAAAGAGCACTAGAGTAAAGTCGCCTGCTTTGCATGATTGCAACATGGGGTCAGCCTTTTAGATACACAGCTGCTACCCCTCACACATCCAAACCACTCTGCAGCTGCATGCTTATGACAAGGACATTAATGTTCACCTAACACACACACACACGCAAAAACACAAGCAAAAACGCAGCACAAGCACATTTGCATCCCCAAACAAATGTAGAAGCGTATTCGCATAAAAGCACACATAGACACAGACGCTCAAACAGCCCTCCAGGCTTTACTTGTATAAACAGAGGTTCTGCTGGAGCCGTGCAGCCGACCTGCTTTTCAGTGTCTGTACCTCCTGATTTTTCTATGCTCTTAAACAACAACTGTCTCCCTCCTGTAGATCTTCCTTTCTGTCACTGTCTCTCTATTTCCCTCTCTTACTCCTCTCAGCCGTTGTCATCCTCGTTTCTCTCCCAGCCACTGCCCCCTTTTGCTCTCCCACTATCTATGTGTCATTCTTTCTGCCTTTTGCGATGTCTCATTACCAGAGAGCGTAAGCAAAGAACTGTTCTTTCTGTTTCTTCCCGTCTTTCTCGCCTCCATCTCCCCTCCCCCTTTCTGTCTTTCTGTTAGCAAACTCCCACTTCACTTAAGTAGGGATGCACCGATTCAATATTCACCTTGTCGGCTGCCATTGGCAACTCTCGTTGAGTAGGTAGTTGTACAGCAGACAAAAAGGCTTTTAAAGCTTGAAGTTATTTTTCAATAAAAAATAATCCTTTTGTATTTGAAAGAAGGTTATATTGAAAGTTGTTTCATACATTTGAATTTGTGCTCACTCTAAGCTAAGCTTAATGACTTTAAAACTGTTTGGATGTTGTTGTTTTTATAATGAAGATGTTTTTGTTTCCCTGGCACAGAAGGGGGAATATATAACAGAAAAAACAAAATGAATTTTTTCATTTCATTTCATATATTTATTATACAGGAAAGTTAGAAAAAGTAACATTACATTACAATACAAAAACGGGCCTGACTCAGTTTAAAAACTGGTTTTCAGCAGGTTCCTGTTCTGCAGAAACATAGAACATGGTTACAGCACGTCATAACAGACATTAATACAAGACATTGATATAAAAATAATGGATTTTGACAAATGAAATCCACAATACACTTACATAAGGACAAAAGACATTTATACAAAACATCATCAGGGCTGGACAAATAAGGTCAGTGCAAACAAGGCTTGGACAATAAATAAACTAATTTTTTAATGTGTGCAAGTGTAACTATTAAAAAGGAGCCGTTTGTATGCCTTTTTAAAATGCGTGATAGTTGATAATGTTCTGATTTGATACGGAATGTCCGAATGAACAGCAACAACAACAAAATCAGTAATCTGCGGAAATGTTATTTTAAACGTGGGTTCGGCCCAGAATTTCACAATCGGTGCAACTTCACTCACACTTTTTTTCTGCAGTTTCTCCTGCATGCTCCCTCTCTTTCTCTCCCAGCTCTCACCTCACTGTTCATCACAGACAGGAGTTCCTGAAGCTTCTGCGTCTTTTGCATTAAGACTAGAAATTCAACTAGTTTGAATATTAGGGATTGGACAAGAATAGTAAGGAAAGTTAAGATTTGGGCACTTTATGGCTATCCTAATAGACTGTATATAGTTGACTGTCCACGTACTTTTGGCTTAAGAACCTACTATGATTTCAACATAGTCATCAAGGAGTCCCCTAAATCTAAATGTGTCTGTTTCCTGTCTCTTGATCTCTTCTACTTCCCTTTCTCAGAGCAACTCCCTGCTGCCTCTTTCCACTTTTCCATTCACTCCTCCTGTCATTCTTCTTTGTGTATGTTAATATCCCATTACAGTGATGCCATGTTAGAGAATGAGTGTTTTGAGGCAGCAGAGGCGTGTGTCTCTCAGTCTGCAAAGAGTCCAGCAAAATCTGAGACCGCTCTTAGAAACGTATACATCCAAACCCTGTCCGCCCCAACACTTCCCATCGCGCACTCTCCACTTCCAAAGCTATACATTTACAGAGCAGTCAATGGGAGTTGAACTCTGTTTTCATGTTGGGTTTATCTAACTTATGAGAAGAAAAAAACAAAGGGGAATTATTGAAGCACAATGTGGCCCCCTGGTGATAGGCAGGGGTAGTGCCCATGCTCAGATGGTTTACCATGTTAGTGAGACTAATTACTCAGTGAGTCAAAATATTTTGCACTGTGGTAATTATTTTAATACTATTGCAGTCTACATCGTGACCTTGTGAGTAGCTCAGTGGATACGACATTGGGCCATAGTCACCAAGGAACAAAGAAACAAAACACCAACAATTACAGTTTGGCTAAAAAAAAATCCTATTTGTTGTGGGCAAAACTGATTTTGCCAACAAAAACAACAACAATTTCTGCTCTTTTGAAGAGCAATAATGTGAGTGTGCTGCCCTCAGCTCCGTGTCATTTTTGTGTGGGCAGTGTGTTTTATTTAACAGTGTTTGGCTTCCCACTCTAGGAAGCCACTGCCACCACAGAGGGAAGCCAAACAACAATCATCTCAACACAATGCCATGACACAGAGCTGGATTTATTTTAATAAAATATCTCTAACACTGCAATGCATGCAGCATCAATGCAAATGGAAAGTAAATTAGTGTCCTCCGTGGTGGTTGACACACAGATCCCCTTGTTCAACACGGCTCTGTCTTAGTCCGCCTGGGGAGGAAAAAAACTCAGGACTTTCACCCAAGAGACCGAAGTTGGTCTTCCATGTTAAAGTCCAACATTGACTTGTTTATGTAAGTTACATTTTAACACATTACCCGCCACTACCACTGTGTATGTGAAATCAGGTTGTTTTAAGCAGGTCATGTTAAACATTGTGACAGGATGCCACATAAATGAATGGCTGAGTTTAGAGGTCAAGTTTTTTTATTGAAAACATTTATTAGTCACAACAACTTAACATGTCTGATATGACATATCAGGTACATTATCTAACAAGTTGTTGGAGTTGTCAGCTGCCATCCCATTAGAACTGTACAAATCAAATATTAATTGCAGTCCCGATTTTGCATGATTTTGCCGTTGCTCATTGGCCGTTGCTTCTCCATCGCCATTGTGTTAAACCTGCCAATAGTGCGCCAGGTGGATAAGCCGGTTTGTGATTGGTTCCTAAATTTGTAATGGAAGCAGGATAGATACATGTACAGGTTTCAAGCCTAAGCTGCCGGGTGACATCAAATCACCGACAGGTCGGGCTGGGTTTACCCAGCCTAGGACTGTAACACAACATGGAAATGCATTAGGGCTGTTTATTTAAATTTGAAAGTTCGATAAAAAATATTTGTCCCTATAATCAATTAATTATCGTGGTAGATAATTGTGAATTTTGGTGAATTTTGGCCATAATCGTGCAGCCCTACATCCCATTAGGTTTATTACATACAATCCTTAAAAGCCTGTTTTTCAGCCAAAGTCATATTTGAATACAGCTAAAATTAAATGGCAAAATAAATTCCAGATTGCATCTATAAGCCACACTGACATAATGAAAACAATGCATCCACAGAGACAGCCAGGCATACATGTTGACAATGCCTGCACAATATCCATTTGTTTTGTCTCCTTCCTCAGATGCTGAAGCTGGATAGCAGGTTTCCTGTCAACATGAGGAGATCTAAACTTAGGGTGGTGGCAGTGTCAGAGAGACACGAGTGCAAAGCACGTCCGTAGACAGACATCAAACAGAGCATTAACGAGCAAGAGGTAACTAAATAAAAAATGAAAGGGGTTGATTTAGGATTTAGGATTGTGAGGATGGGGTTTCAAGGTTGCCATGGGTGCAAGTGTACACTGATTGCGATCATATGACAAACTGTAAATTACTATAGAACAAGGTGAGCTAATCCTCTGCTCAGAAAACTGAAACACAGATAAAACGCTATAATTTTTTTAAGCTAAAATCTGTTAAGCAGAATTTCAGAAAAATTAACATTCAGATGTCAAACCTGTAAGTTTCTGACTTATTTTTTTCCCTACCTTGCCATCTATCACTCTGCCGTGACTGACAAGTGCTCCGAGGTCGCTTTTTTTCTTGTTTTTTCTCTTTTATGGCGGGGTGCAACTAACGTTGCCGCCACCTAGACTGAGGTAGGCCCACACCTCTATTGCCTGAGGCAGAAGTTTCCATGTTTAATGGAAAAACATATCACTTTGCATAGTTCCAACAACATCTGCCAGTGAGTCCAGCAACATTGCACATCACATGAGCATGAGTCATCAATAAGGGAATACTGCACACAGAGCAGTCAGGGAAGGAAAAGAGTTAGCCAAGAAAGAAAGAATTTTAAAAATGTGGCAATTAATACATTATGAAAAACTCTGTTGGCATTAATGGCAGTAGGAACGCTCAGTAAGGAGACTGTCCAACCTGCAAACACCCAAACACACCACCCACAACCTACGGCCTATCTCCACAGCCATACCTACATATTACACATCGCACCCCTGCAACCTCCTTGCATGCTGTTTGCAGCCACACCTTTCACTTGTTTCTGGTGCAGCGAGGGACCCTGTGGCACCAATTAGTTTCTGTAGAATCCTCTGCAGTGGGCTCACACTAGGAGAGAGGATTTGTTAAGTGAGTCAGTCCAACAGAGGGAGAAACATACATGCAAGCACATTTTGGTTTATGTGGACTGGGAACCTTCCAAGACACTACTCAGATGGCAAGAAAAATTAAAACAGTTTTAAGAAGAATCAGCTTACGGTTCAGACCCATAATGATTTGGGTTTCATTCCTGTATGCTGAAGCAATTGAGTGGAATATATTCTGTACGCTGGAGCTATGGAGTGAAAATAATTACCATTTAAAAATATCCACATTTTACTGATCATTAATGGTGGAAGTAAACAGAAATAGCTAAATAGCTCTCCCTTGCAAAAACTGGGTTATGTAACCCATCTGTCCCCTGCTCCAGGAAGTTTTCTGTTAATTGTTTGTAAATTTAACATAAAAAGAACATGGTGCATGACTTCAAATCAGGGTCTGACATAAGGCCAAAACTCATTAAGCGTGAATTTGACATGCATCATGTCGAGTGCTTCTGAGTCTGATGTTGCCACTGGCGCACCACAGATGGACAGAGCTAATGCATCGAGGGAACTGGGTTTTAAATTTCACTGGCCATAGGCCTAATAAACACATTCTTTAAATATATTTTCAAACATTTTACATTAGAATGAATGTTTCTAAACAGTCAAAATATTAATACTTATAATTCGAAATTTATAATGTACTCCTCTGTCTAGCAAGCTAATAATCTCAACAGTTCATCAGTTTACTGAGCCACAGTAAAACCCACAACAGACATAACTGGAGACTAGACTAAGACTATCCCAATGGTATCAGCTGACTCTGTGAAAAGTACCACTTATTCCTACATGGCTGACTTGTCCAGTAGAAAGTCTGTTGCTCACTAATGGCTCTGGTCACCCCCTGGGCTCTGTCACTTCAGTCATTTTGCCTCCTTCATTAAAAGCTTCGTTCTGCATTCTGTTGAGAAGGATACAGCTGTTTGGAGAGTGTTTCTTCAATTGGTCCACCATCTGCCATTTTGAGCAGGTTCACACTGTTCATTCACAATGAGGCAGTTTCCTTCATGTTTTTGCTGAGGCACATCCGTTGCAACAAAAGCCAGTCCTCCACATTCTGTTGGAAACCAGAAATGATGACACAAAATATTCTACACATAGCTGCTTTGGCCTATGGACGTGAAAGCATGTTTTGGACATTTGTAAAGCAATCTTAAACAATAATCTCAAAGCTTTTCAAATCTATTGCTTTTTTTTCTCAAATTGTGCACTTCTTTATTTACAGAACACTTGCTATTTTTAATTCATAGTGCGCAAAATTGAAAATCAACACTTTTGTCGACACTTTTTATCGACGTTTTTAACTTTTTCTTTAACACTTTTGGCGCTTTTTTTCAATGTTTGTCACTTTTTTTACGTTTTCAACACTACGTAACACTAACTTATTAACTTTAGTTTCACAGTTATTTTTGGTGATTCATGGTCAATAAACCTCGTTACAGGAAATTATACCCAATGTTTGAATTAGAAAAGCAGAAATTAGGAATTATTCAGACTAAAAGTAATTGATGTTAAAGGAATGGATGTTGATCGATAATCACAGACTGAAATACATAAACTTTTAATCAATGCTATTTGGAAACCACTTCAATTTGTTTTTCAAATGCTATAAAATTGAATACAACGCCCCCAAAATATTGAAAGTAGAGATGTACTTGCCAAAGAGCGTTGTTTGGAATTAATCATGTTATTTTGACCCGAGGACAACATGAGGGTTAAAGTAACGTGCAGTGCACTGCGATCTTTTTCTAAACTTAACTAAGTTGCGCCTAAACCAAACATCACAGTGACCTTTTCACAATGTTTCACAATGGCGCGTATAAAACGTGATCTTTATATTCTCTGCCACCTCTAGGGGATGCTATTTTGGAAACACGGCTGTTGGTCGTGTAAGTCGGTAGGAATATACAACCCATGTCATTGCATGGTTAAAAAGACTTGTACAATTATCCCTTATAATAACATCTTTTCTGGGTCCAAAGTAGCCCCCAATGCAGCCTTATTTACCAAAATGCCTTGCCCAAAGACAAGAACTGCAGATTGGAATACCAGTAACACAGTGCTGGTATATGAGCCACTGTTGGGCATCTAACCAGTGACTTTGTGGTTACTCTCCTCTCTCTAACTCTCACAGGACAGTGTGTCTGCAGTGCTGATGCTATCGGGGTCTCCACAGCACGTTGATGCTGAGTGTTAAGAGGAGAGGAATTTCATTACACGCCTGTCATACCTGGGCACATAACCTTACACAGAGAGGGGGCTGGCTCTGAGTTCAGACTGTTGTTGTCATTCGCCCCATCAGTCTGACATTCCTGACAGAGCCGGCCTTTCTTGGCAAATTCAAACTAGCTATGAAGGATCTTGAGGCAAACTTAATAAAGGGCTGCCCATGCTTTGTTTATCCAAGATTCAAATAGGCTTGGCCTCTCACCCTTATCTTCTGCTGCTGGACGACTGACTATTGAGAGCTTGCGTAATTACTTTTTTATGTCAAGTGAGATTTTGATTAGTTTTGCTTATGTACAAAGTTCAGTGTTGATAATGTTGAACTACTGTATTGTGAAACCAGTTGTTAAACCAGCCCACAATGCACATAACATAATAATGTTTAAAAAAGTGTTTGCATTATTGATTTCAGTAAATGGGCTTTTAAAAGTACCCTAGTCCTTTTTCAACAACTCATTTAACATGTTCTACTGTTCTCACTATATTCCACAACAACTGAAGACACCAGATGACCGGCAACAACGACTTATTAGGAACAAACATGTGTTTATTAGATAAAAAACTGATCCTAATATTTTGCATTTAGCAGTTTAAAAGATCTGTTTTCAGTGTTCTCCATTTCCCTTTTTTTTTTAGCTTGAATGTTCTAAAGGCTTTTGATAATATTACTGTCATTCTGAAATGAGTTCATTATGCACTTTCATCACGTTAGATGTGCTAGAAACCGCACTGTCTGAGACTTAACTTCTCACTTGGCGTGAGAAACCCACATTTATTTTGCCAGAATTTAATACCGTCATTTAGTGCTTTGCTCCCTCTCTTGGTTTCGACTAATCCTTTTACTCCCACACTGACGGCTGAAAAGGGAGAGAGAGAATAAGACGGAATGAGATAGAAAGAGCACAAGAGCCTGTGAGGGAGGTGAGGGTGAGAAATGAAGTCAGAAGTTGTGAGGGAGGATAAGGGTAAGGATAAAGGAGGGGAGTGTGAGAGAATGGGAAAAGTGAACATCAGGACAAAGAGGCTGAAAAGGCGAGGGAGTGAGGAGAAAAGGAACCTGAGAGGACATGAGGGAGGAAGGTTAGAAGTGCTCAGGAGGGACCGTCCATTTGCACTACGACATGGCAAGTTGCTGTCACGTTCTTGTATACATGCTGTAATGGCTCTATTATCAAAGGCCAAACCATCACGTAGGTCCTCTTTGAGAACATGTTTCCTTTAAAGGCTGCTGGCATTATCACGTGTTCCTCTCGATCCTTTTCAGCTTGCTCTTCGGAGAATTTATGATACATGCATGATGTCCTTAAATGCAAAATCCTGAGTGCACAGAGAGCGAGAAATACATTTTCACACCACTATAGATGGTGGGATTGATGGCAACACAGGTGACATTGACATTAAAGTTGTGAAGGACAGCATGGTGGATGAGTGTACATATTTGCCCTTGTTTTCCACTAATTTCTCTAATTTCCTAAAGTCCTAACTTATTTGCTGCAATACAATTTCATTTCAAAGCATACTAGAACACCTGACCTTTACAATAGCTGAGATTATTTAGATTTATTTTATTTATCCCAGGTATTTGATTTGATTTAGCCTTATTTGGTCTTAAACAGTGCAGAAGGATAACTTTCATCTTATTTCGTCTTGACCACTGCAGTGACACCCAAGTTTTACATAAACTGACTGCATCCTTTTATGGCCCCAAGGTCGTGTGAAAGAGGCTGACAAAAAAGAAGCATAAATCATATAAACAACTCAGAGCAGAAAGAAGAGTAAACACTTATTTTGTCCAATTCATTATAAAGGTATCCCCCCCCCAAAAAAAATATTTGTCTTAAGTTGATAAGAAGATATTGTCCCTCACCAAGGTTGAGCTAAACATACATAGTTGCAGTTAGATACAGTAAAAGCAATTTTCTGAGACAGTGTTTGCCATTCGATTTATTCATGTCCTTCACAAATGACCTCATAGGAAAGACTTATGGTTTGTTTTTAGTAGGAAATTATGGATGAGCTAAAAGGTTGTAGGAGCCACATGCTAAATGGAGGTCAAGAGGTTCAGGTGGTACAGCATGTGTATTCTGTAAGGTCTGCAGTATAGTGAGATACAAAAACTAAGTATTCAAGCACACTGTGATTCATGTAAATATCTGTCTTTTTTGTGTTGACATGAGAATATGCAGTATGGATACATTACATATATTTTGTGAATGAGTCTTTGTCTAATCACTTTAAATACTACAGTGAGTACGTACCATTTAAAATTTGTTATAGGTGCCTCTACTGTTAAAATAATTAATAATTTAGTGAATATAAAAGTTGACTTCATAAATAAGGAAATAGTCAATACTTTGGATTAATTGATTCATTGTTTTAGAATTGCCAACATTTACCTTCTTCCGCTTCTCAAATATGAGGATTTTGTTTAAAATATAGAGTGTATATGTTATGGTTCATTAAATATCTTTGGGTTGGATAAAGTAAGTAATGCGAAGATCACACCTGGAGCTCATGGAGATTAGAATGTAACGTATGTCCCTGGTCTGGTCTGGTCAAAAAATGAATATGAATTATTTTACAAGAGAACAAAGTTATGGCTACCATGATGTTGTACACTCTGGTGACTACTGTATATGGAGGAGACTGAGATTAAGTAATGATTCAATGTTCACACTAAAAGTCCCATGTTGGAATTAAATAGTAGGAATCTATTGGTATGCATTATTAGATGGAAAGATTTAGAGTTTGGGAACAATGCAATTTCACTGCAAGTACAACAAGAGGAAAATTCAACAGAATCATCGTTTTCTCTGGCAGGGTTATTGAAAACAGCTTTCTTTTCTCACATTTTTCACAATCCAGGGGGGAAAGGAAGTCAAATGGCATCATTGAGCCTATAAGGCTAGGCTAGGGATAATGGAAATTTGCTCATGAAAGCGAAGAAAAATGCCTCAGATAGAAGAAGAAAAATCAACTCTGGATCCGGCGCTAAGCCATTACAATAGTATAGAGGCAGAAAGAAGAGAAAGAATTTAGGGCCAGAAAATGGTCGATTCGAGGGTGGGGGGTGGGGGGTTTAAGATGGTGTGCCATCTTGAAATTAACAACTCCATCTGATAGTCTAAATTTGGCCTGTCAAACGCAGTAGGTGGAACTGAATCCCACATCTTCCGCTCGTGCAGCTTCTAGCAGCACATGCCCAGTTCTCCAACCTGCGTCCCTGGCAAACAAGGAAGCAACATCCCCTCCTGCCAGCTTCACGGCTGACTGACCCCCCTCTTGCAGCTTTATTTTGTGGCTTAATAAATAATGAAGGTTTGGTTTCTCAGAGGGGTGTCTGCACACTGTGCACCTGGACAGTCTGCATGTCTGCTGGCAGGCGTTAAAAAGAGGCCGCCGGCAGAACGCAAGGAACCGCAATCATATTCTGCCGCCCACTACATCATGTTTAGATGAGAGAGGCCTTTTTACTAAACTGTTGCTTTTTCTCTTGGGGATTTGCACATATTGGTGTAATGGAATTGAGGTGGATGGAATATATTCATTCATAGCTTGAATTCACTGGCAGTTGCCATTAAATTGGACACTGCTGCTCTTTGGAAACGGAGCAAGACAGTTGAGGTTTTCACCTCAGTTATCTGAGGTGAAAAGGTGTAAAAGGCTAAGGTAAGAGGCTAGGTGTAAAGACGCATTTAGAGTTTCGGTGACTTGGCAATAAAATTACAACAATGAAGCTCATTTGAAAGGGAGCATTGGCTCTGTAAGCCTTGGATTTCAAACAGCTTCTGAGAACAGTGTGAGTTTTGTGTCATTTCCATAAGTGGCTTTCTCCTGACCTTCACAGTATACTATTCAAATGAGAAAACCCTAACCCTAAACTTCCTGTGGAGACCTAAGCTTCAAATAACATGGGAATCAATCCTTCATATGAAGATAGTAGTAGTTTAATGTTTTAGACAGCCAGTGGCTAGTTCAAGTCTCCGGACTGACTGTAAACATGAGTGAAATTAACAAGAAATCTGAAAAAGATAGACTCCCTCATCAAACACTGAGTTGTGTGTACAGGATTTGTTCACCATCAGGTATACTTATATTATTACACATCACAGTTTGTGATGTTCACTGCATTCCAGGTGTTCTTTCCAGCGGAAATGGTGTCATTTACTTTTTTTGCAGCGTACGTTTTGCCTCAACCTCGTCCACTTCTACTTCAGTAGGCAATTTCCCACAGTGCCCAGAATGACTGGAAAATCCCCAGAGAACAGGAAGGAACATATTGCATTCGGCTGTGGGTTAAGCATGTAGGTGGCGAGAGCCAGAAAGATAGCAATAGCATTAAAAAAGCAAGACAGCATGAGATTTTGCACTCTGGTGAAAGCTGTGTGCCTCACACAAAATGTAACATGTCTGGTGGCTGCATTGCATTCTGGTCTACTGAGGATTCTGTCAGGGAAGAAATGTGGATCTACGATGGATTTCGGCTTATGAGGTGAACATGAGTGCACAATGGTGAGTCTACAAAGAAAGCCTTTCACTCTGACGTGCTACAAGAAAACTTGACATTCGGCTTAATGTTCATGTCTTAGACAAGGGACTTTGTCTCTTACAGAACCCCCTTTGTTAGTGTACTAAATGCACACTATATAGGAGATACATAGTGTCATAAAGTGTTTTAGGGTGTATTTGTCCTTAACAGTCCCAGTGGTCGTAACCCAGAATATGTTATTGAAGTTGTTCTTAGCAGCCTCTGATGTGAAATGGTGACAGACTGTAAGCATTTGTGGCCTTTGACTAAAAAAACTAAGCTCCTGGGGAAAGGCTAAGCTGTTTCTGTCAATAAAAAACAATGTGTATTTGATCTTGAAGTTGATTCTTTAGAGTTCTAATCAATAAAACCTTTGCTGATAACCACGTTAAATACAAACTGGAGCAAGACAGCACAGAGGCTCTCATCAGTGAGTTACAGGTGTAGTCTGGTCTGGCTATTTCTCCATTTTCCTGCTGACCGGGCATCAGTACTTTTTAATAAGATTCATTTATCTTCCCTTCATGCTCTCTCTGCTTACTTCTTTATTGGATCCGACTGCTGACAGCTATTATTCCCTATGGAATCTATTTACTCACCATTTAGGTAATATTGCACTCACTCTGTATCAGTTTGAAACAGGAGGATAGTATATTATTAAGCTTGGCTAAATGTTTTATTAGCTTGATAACAGATAAGCATGTTACTAGTCTAGATATACTGGCTGGTATGTTCCTGGAGGCTAGATGATAATTATGAAAAACTCAAATATGACCGTGTGAGTTGTGGTCCTTATAAATGCACTGGCTTTCTAATGTCTGGACTCTGGTTCACATCAGGGGAAGCAGAGAGCTGACGTGTTTTGTTAGGGCATTATTGTTTAAGGCGTGTTCAGCATGTTAGGTATTTGTATAGACATTTAAATGCAAGAAAGAAAGACAGCAACGTTAAACGCATCAACAAATACAGCAAGTGCTCTGACAAAACAAGGTTGAATAGAGCCTTCAGTGGCATTAGCATGCAACAAAGTGAGTTTCCATACTTAGCCTTCTCTTTATTGGATTTCTACACAGTGAACCATTTTTAAATTTAGCTACCATTTCTTTTAGCTGAAAGTTCAAATGTCTGAACTAATACCTCTTTCACCCAATGGTTTTTAATAATACCTCAAAGGGCAGTGATGCTTTATAGTGTTTCCCACACTCTCATTTTCTTCTCTACATTTTAGACAAAAGACTCGGTGAGACTCAATATCCTGATTTAACCAGACTTCAACTATTTGATTGATCTGATCTTGAAAATGCTGTCGTACCATTGTAGGCCACAGAAAGCTGTCTGGTTTATATCCTATTGGTGTCAGCTGTAGCTGAAGGCAATGTGCTGGATCAAAAAAGCTCTGGGACTCATTACCAATTCTCCTTTCCAAAGAGGGATTAAATATTATTTATAGGGCAGGGGGTAGACTTAAGTTCACTTCAATTGCTTCTGCCTCTGTTGTCAATCGAAATGATACGCTTGCAAGCATGACTCCTTTATTGGAGAGCTGAATCTATTGGAGAGTTTAAGTTTTCTCCATTTTGCTGCAGGAAGTGTGCCAGATGAGCTACAACCTAAATGACACTGAGTGCATTATAATTGACTAACAATAGGCAAATTATTAGAATTCATCTATATATTCTGATCTGCAAGTAATCATCTGACTATTCACTTTTTGTTTTAGTTAAATAAAGACAGGATAATAAAAGCTTTTGTATATTAAAGATGACCAGTCAAGATTATAATTTTGTGTTAAAAACTCATCTGTCACAGAGTCACGTAGCCTACAGCAGTGTGTTTTCTTTCTTCCTTTTTCTTTTTTTTCGTAACACTACCCCACCGTACCCATTCGTCTGAGGTTATGGTGCACTAAAACACACTCCACTGCCTCCCCTGACCCTGTCCAGCATCATAGATCTACATTACAGACTTGGTCCTGCATAGGCTGTCTTTGTGACTGATTCTGCCGTGTGCCTCTCCTAGCTCTCCTCCTCCTCCTCTCTTCACAAGGGCAGAACTCTGAGTTCTTGTGGTTTTTGGAGGGTGGCAGTGCAGTGATGTGTTGCAGTGAAGCCGTAACTCACAACTTTTCATTTGTAAATGAATACCCTTTTATTAGTCTGTGAAACTTCATAAATTAAGAAAATGATCTCAGAAATGGCATCTTTTTTTAGAGATAAACTCTCAAAAACAGCGATTACTGAAATCCCCTGATACATGCCTTTGCTGTTGTATCTTCACATTTAAAGTTCTTTTGGGTCATCCGTGAAATCTGTGTCGCTTGGACTGAACGATAAGAGCAGCGATGTCCTTCAGCACAGCCAAGTAGTACTGATCTTTCTGATGTTTACTGTGTAATCTTCTAATCAGTACAGCTCTGGCACCCATATTCATTTTGTCTGTCTGTTTGAATGCTGCTCTGGCAAGCAGCAGCGTGGAATTTAAAAGGCTTCCCTTTCATTAGCGATTCGGCTCGTCACTTAGCATCCGTCACCTGCTTTCTCGTTAGGGTCCAAATCTTTTGTCCCAAGACCACGGCTTTATGAACAGGTATCCAGCTCAGTTTTTGGATGTTGTTTAATGGCGGTGGTGGATATTGATGGACCGTAACCAGAGTCTGTCAGAATTCATTTAAGTCGCGGGTGTTTTGATGTCTCCTCCCGCCGACGAGGTGTGGAGTTATTACCTCGTCGTCACTGGCTGGCCCCCTCTCCCATCTTTGCACTGCCCCTCTGTCTCTCCATTTGTCTGTCCTTATCAATGTGTCTGCTGTCAGAAAGGGTGTGAAAGGAAGGGGGAGGAAAAACATCTCAATAAAAAGTAGCCATCAAAATCTCAGCTCCACTAAAAGCAATTCCACCATGACGGCAGCAAGGCTGAGCGCTACTGTATCAAAGGTGTCAGCTGAGTGCTTGACACAAGCCGTTGGATTTCTGATGGGGTTATTTTCCCAAAGATTTACTTGACAGTGCCTGTTTTCGCCAAAACATTTACAGCCTAACTAGCCCCAAACTCAGGAGTCGGTAGGCAGATATGGGAGGGCTGCTGAATACACTTTCTCTCTGAGTTACTTTTTTGGGCATACTTTTCTTGAAAGATGTCAGCAAGAAAAAATGGTAAACAATGTTTCTGGCTTTTTCACCTTGTGTATTGTACCATCATTCTCTGTGCATTTGAAACCTTCAACTGTCAATGAAATCAACCCTTAAAAACAGAATGTGTTCCCTCGTTACAAAACAATCGTTTGTAACGTTTTTATAAATGAAAACAGAAAGGATTAACTTTTATTTTGGCCTTGATATGCTATATAACTGTATCAATATATGTGAACATGTCCTAGAAATTTTGAGAATTAAGTCCTTAAAGCTATTTCACACTGTACAGTTCTAGCCTTACACAAGAAAAGTGACAGAACACATGTCCGGTGTTGTTCATTCTAATCTTACAGACCATTAAACTGCCTTATGTAATAGGTCACAGTTCTCCATCATAATGGAGGAAGAGAGAGGAAGAAGAGAAATGAAAAATTGAGGGGAGTGTTCAGGATGACTTAGCTGTCCTTGCCATGATGAAGAGACATTGATTAACTCAGATTAAGACTTAGACACCTGGCCTTCAGTTTGCAATGCCTGGTAATTCCTTCACGCTGTAGTAGTAGTAGCAGTAGTTTATTTGAAGATGTAAAACTATAAAATAAAAAACATATATATACATACATTCATGTGCGTTCATTCATACATTCACTGTGAAACATAACATTGTTGTTTTAACCCTACAGTACACCACAGCTCATTAAAACTACAGTAGGTTTTAACTGGATATGGGCTTTTATAAGCAGTGATTTCTGTCAAATGTTACACTCCAATACTAGTAGACTTGGATATTTATGTATGTATGCACTGTAGTTAATAATGAGTTAATGCGAATTCCTTTTAACACCCCAACATTTTTTAACGGCTGATTAACGCAGTTCTGTGGTTTCGCTCCATCGTTCAGGAAGCTGCAGCAGTAACGTTGTGGACACAGTTTTAACGTTTTCGCTAGATTTAGCGAATTTTCAGACACTCTTAGTGACTTATAAATAATACATTTCCATGCATGCAGTCCACAGATCCTCGGTTAAACCCAACAGTTAAGATGCTAGCGTATGTGTCAAGCCAGGACACATACCGGAAGACAACAGCGCAGCCGGCTATTTTACAAAAATAAAACACATTCAAAATAAAACACCTAAGTTCATGGTGATTTGGGCTGTCTTGACTTCTTGCAGCGAGACTTAAAGGCAAAGGGAGAGAGAGATGGACGGACAGAGAAAGTGACACACACACACACAGACAGCCAGCTACAATTACCAGTTCTCCCCACTCATCCTGTCTTTTTCTATCAGAGAGACAGAGGGAGTGAGACAGACAGAGACAGAGAGAGGTGACAGCACAATCAGGCACGTATTTACGCTCCGCGACACTTGCGCACCAGGTGTGTTCCGGCTGTAAGGACAAAAGTTGTCGTACGTATGCTGTATTGATTGTAAAGCTCCTTAAGGGGAATTTGTAATTTGTGATATAGGGCTATATAAATGAATTTGACTGGGCAAATAAATAAAATGCATAAGAAAATCGTTGTTTTATTGTGGGTGACAAACCTGTGTGTAATTAAGCTGATGAATTAAGCTCCACCTTTGGAAACCACACTTAATCTTGTGGTTGTTAAGTCCTCTAATTAATGGGGTAGTTAGGAATTGATTGTGATCAACTCTAAAGAGCTTGGGTTTACATCCTTCTAAACACACAGGGTGATAACAATATTTTCCAGCACATCATGACCGTAAACCTGCAGATGGAATGCACTGGAATCATTATAACAAAAACAGCGCTATAAAATTAATAAAGACTAACATATTTAAACTAAGCAGTTAGAGGATTTTCCTTAGGACTTACTGTTTTTCCCTGTAAGAAAAGGCTGTTGGTCTGCACTCATGTGTGGCCATAATGAGATGCCACAGTGATGATGGTGCATTTAAAAGATAACACTTTCATTAAGCTTAAATAAATCAATTTAGGAAGGCAAAATTAAAATTACCCAGCTATGAACAATTTCAGGCAATTGCGTATTAGCAATCTGTAATTAAAGTGAAATGTAAAACCAGTTAGTCATGGCTCATTAAAGACAAGAAACCAGCTTGAAACTTTAGTTCAAGGAGGGTTCATCATTTCAGTCCAGATATGAGTGTCTAACTACTAAATATAGGCACTGCAGAGAGCATGGCCAAGTTTTCAAGTAGCAGTTTTTTGATCAGACTAAGTGAACATGATTTGCTGTGATCTTGATGCAGACCTGGCTGAGCAGCTTCATGACTTTCTTTATTCAAGAAAGCGTGAAGCTGCATTTAATTCCTTTAATGCTCCCTAGTCACCACATCCAATCCTGCACTCTTAATTTCACAAATTCTTGTTTCTCTTGACTTATTGACTGCTTATCCCTCTGAGCCATTTCATCAGAAGGAAATATAAAAAAACTGCTGTAAACAGAGTTGACCCCTGTGTGTGTTTTGGTCATACAGGAAACAAAAGTCTCAGTTTAATGTTAGCATGAAAATGGCCTTTGCCTATTTGCAATACCCAGGGCACTGCTCTGACCAGCCATGCTGGAAGGATGAGAGCTGGGCAATAAAATGCAAGGACATTGGGCCCCCTCCCCACCAACCCCCACCCATAACCCCGCTCTCCCCTCCCCACACACGATGAGGAGGTAAATGATGCGTTAAACACAGTGGAGGCACTCATTCTATAAAACAGTGCCATGAAGGAGAGGAGATACTGCCAGTTAAAAAAAAAATGAGGCAGAAATGACAAGTTGTTATTCACAGTTCTCAGACACTGTGCCTGTTGTTTTATGACTATGAGCTCCGCACCTGGGCACAGTGATGAATCTGCCCACAAATCTCTCCATGTAGCAGATGTAGACTAAAATCATCTGCTGAGTCGCTGGTCAAAAATTCATCGTCACTACTACAGTTAATGGACATGAGGATGTACCTACTATACTGTAGTGACTATTTCATAATTTAGGAAAATTGTCTTGGCATCATCCCCTTGACACAGTTATTAAACGCAGGTATAAGTAACTTTCAGCTCGGCTTACACCAAGGGGTGCTCTTAAAGGATTTAGTAAAAAAACGATCGTGGCTTAGTGAAAATGCTCTTTACAAGTCCAAAGGCAATTGGAAATGCAATAGTATCAAGTGAGAATGTTTGGTAACACTTTACTTGAAGGTATCTACATAAGAGTGACATGACACTGTCATGAACACATGAACCCTAATCCTAAACCTAACATAACCATAACTCATCATGACAAAACTGAATGACACTTCATTAAACAAAATCATTATGTCATAAACGTTCATGACTTTATAACGTTTATGTTTTTTTGACATGTTTATGACAGGGTCATGTCACTCTTATGTAGATACATTCAAGGAAAGTGCAACCGAATGTTTACTCCTGCAGTTAATCTTTTTGCTTTGTGGACCATTTAAAAGCATCTCCTGAAGCACTAGATATATTGCAGACATCTTCTTCATACACATAGACATACACACACAAACACACAACACTAATATGGACCATAGCCACAGCGTAGAGAAAGCACTGTTGACGTAGAAGAGATTGAAGTGAAAATTGAATTGCTAAACCCTATTTGTCAGCGAAGATAGAACAGAAGAGGTGGAAGTAAAAAAGAAGTGCTGCACCAGTATGAGATTTGCTAGAATTTTTCTTCTCCTTGTCTTGTTTTAATTGCTTTTTGGTTCCTTTTATTTCTCCCACTGGCAGATAACAGTCACTTCTCCTACTTCTGCAATATTCTGAAATCTGTATCTCTGTAAAACGGCTGTTGCAGAGCAAAACTATGATGTTGCTATATATGTAGTTTCAACATTTTCCCCTTGCATTCTAGATATGTTAAATGCATCTCATTCTAAACAATGGCTATGTTTATTAAATGTTCTTTTTATGTACAAGAATAAAGTGAAACACAGTAACTAGAGATGTTCTGAACAAACCCAAAGATCCGTCTTGGGTCTGATACAGGCGTTTTTTTAAAATAATTGTATCATCTTAAATCCGATCTATATGTGATCCTTACCAAACTCCACTGTGTTTTCTCCCCCCCCCTATTCTGCAAATGCTGCAGTCTCGATCTCCATTACTAGAGCCAGCCTCTACAGTGTGAGCCTTCTGTGAGAATAGGGTGTGTGTGATTGTATTTGTGAGCACCGGGATTGGCGAGATAACCTCCGATGAGCAAAGACATTCAGGTAACAGCTAGTCATCTATCAACGCTTTTAATTGTTAAAATCGTTCTTAGCATTGTTTCTTAGCAGCAATCCCGTAAGTAACTACGTGGCCAAATTTTGTTTTTTCTTGTCAGTGCAGGGTGTACTCAGCTAAATGTATTATGCGAGAAAAGAAAAACTACTGTGTAACACCATATTACAACCATACAATGTCACACTAGTTTCAGTAGTGGTATTCTCCTAGTTAAACCATTATTTGTATAGTGTAAATAATTCAAGCTCATAAAGTAGATTTTTTTTTAACCAGGACCTTCAGGATTTAGACCAAACATTGGATCAGACTTGGATACCTGCAGATTAATGTTAATTTAAGGCTAATGGACTTTGGATCTGGACCAAAAAAACTCAACCCAACTACTAACAGTAAATCAAAAAGAAATGTCTTGAGCTGATGTCTGGGGATTTAATGATGCAACTGTACAAGAGTCCAACTGGTTAACAGGACAAAATGATGACAACTTTTTTTTATTCAAGACACCACACAGGGTGCGGTTTAGATTTTCTGCAGGATAGCGCTACAAATTTTTCCCAAAATCCGGTTGTCCTTTATCTTTTGCTGTCAAAAGAACATGAAAAAGACTTTAAATGTTCCTAATTGCCCTCAGGACAAAGTAATAAAGATCTGTGCCATGTTGTTGTTTTGTGTACGCCACCATTTTGCCCAAGGGCATCAAATTTGTCATTCAGCTGTGAACAGACAGCGTTATTAAAATTTTGCTCAAACACACCAGGCCAGCTGATGAACCTGGCCATGGCTCAACGTATATGCAGAATCAGAGCACATTTAAATTCTGTTTATTTCATTTGTACTTCAGTCGAGTGGATATTTAAGATGAAAACAACCTGGTGACCAGCTGCTTGTGCCAAAATGAATCAAAGAAATTTGAAAATGCGTTGGTAGAGACATTGCATTTCACAGAATTGTGAGTTAGTTTCCACAGACTATCTTCGGCTTCCAGAAAAGACAGGTACATGAAAGCTCGGGTGTTTGTTGTGCAGACAGCGATAGCGTCAGGGTCTATTGATTTAGCAGCCAGCTCCAGGCATAATCAAAGCCTATCCCAGAGGCAGCGGCATCACTGCTCCACTGCACTCCAATCATATTTGCACTTGATCACATCCCAAAGTGCTTGTCACCTTAGTGTTTTGTGACACTTAAACCCAATAAATACACCCCAAACTTGTAAACTGGAAGTTGACCTTCTTCTCCTCAGGTAAACTGCAGGCTCCAGTGCCCTTTGAATGAGATGTTGTTTCACCTTGCTATGCCTGCTATGTAGCGCTTGTTAACGCCATGCATTGTCCGACTAAGCAAAGTAGCATGAAAAGAACCTCACCTGGTGTGGCCAATTTAAGTTAAGTAAGGGCTTGTGGATAAGTATCTCTAAGGGTATCATCTGGCAGTTTTACTGACTTCACATGGTCTAAACCACAAGCAAGGTAAAGTGATCAATGACATATTTGCGGGAATGGGGAACAGACACGACCCTGTTAGGAACCTGCAGTAAGCGGAGACTGGAAGCAGGAATGTTTACATTACATTGCCATAAGGTGAGACGGGCCTGTGAATAAGCTGTGCCTTTAGGGATTCTTCAATTTACTAAGGATGTTGTCTAAGATCCTAGACATGAAAACATGCGATAGCTCTACTTCAACCCCTTGCCTCCTCTAAAAATGATCTTGTGACCGACCTGGTTAGTATGACAATCATGAGAAAATAACTTGTTTGTTGTATGGGTTAAAATAACACAGTGTACAAGGGAATGAGGCTTTGATGTGCTACGCAGTTAGGTCAAAACTATATGATTAATAATTAAAGAGGGTTTTCTAGATGTTCAATAATGTTAAAATGTTTAATTATGAAAATTTACTATGCAACTTTGCATAAAACTGTAAACTATAGGCCTTCACATGTACTATTTGCATGCCCTGGATGCATCGATTTCCTTGCTGTTTGCCCAACTGTAAACAAGAAAACATGTCGTCTGGGGAAATGGAAACAATACCTATATAGTGGATGCTGAGAAAACTAGATTTGCTGAGAGTTAGCTCAAGCTGTCTGGAGTGTTCAGCATCAGTGAGCTTCAACCAATGGAAACTCCTCAGAGACAAAGCAGTATCTCTCCTGTCTATCCAACTGACCTGGATTGGCATTGTTTAGCTTCTGGTCGACTTACAGGCTATCCTTCAGTTCTCTCTTCACTTGCCTTTTGTATTCTTTTACATTTCCAATGCCTTGTCTCCAAATTCACATGGCAGTGTGTAGGCAGACAAAGTTTCGAAGTTTACTAAAAGTTTTATCTATCTTAAGCATAAAGAAAGGTTTGTTGTATTGTCTGGGAAGTCAGGATTGTGGTTTGTTTTTGTTTGCAAAGTCTGATGGGATATTTGTTGGACACTTGCGGTTTTTCTTCCTCAGACAAATACAGCCTGTTTGCTTAGAGACATTAATGAAGCAATGCCACAGCTCCGTAACATCGTTGTGAAATGGAGCATGTCACATACAAGCTTGACCCTGGACAAGTAATTGATTGATATATGGTCGGATGGATTAATGACAGACAGCATTCCACCAGAGACTGGCTGGCAAAAAGACATCTCCGGTAAACTGTGTACGAATCGCTATTCTAGCCAACGTGGCCCTTCCCGTCAACCTGCATCTGGCTGGTGGGGCAAGTGATTGATGACAGCTGTCAGTCTGCTACCCGCTCTACCTCGTCACCCCCAGCCAGATGCAACTTCTGCCACGGTAAGGGTCCATCTCCCTCTTCTGGCAGGTTTGACAGAGTAGAGCTACATCGAAACTAGGTCTCATCCGCCCAGTCAACAACAGCTGCCCTGTATTTTCGTACAAAAACCCAGTGCCAGAGAACTGTGCAGAAGTGTGGGGGCTCGCAAGAATAATGTAGATACGTATTCTGATTGAAGTGATCCGTTTTCTAGGACATGATATCTGGGAATGATATCGGGAAATGATGGTGGAGACTTCACAGATGACAAGTTTGATGATTTCAGTTTAATTCCAGAATTTATTCAAACAGTGAACAAACTTGAATGACAAGGGAGCCGCCAGAGCCAGAGTGACTCTTGAACATCGGAATTACTTCTCATACATGTCAGGCTGCCTATTTCTGTATGACAGTGTTACCTTCAACCTACGCTTACTATGGAAGACACTCCTAATTAGATTTACATGTTCCAGTCTATTTTAAACTGTAGGGCAGGATTACCTCAGAACTAACCCTTATGTGGAAGACCCTTGGAATGGATGAAATACGTTTGATAACCTGCATTCTTAAATATTCCACCTGTCAGGCCAAATATGACATTTGGATATTTACACATGCCCTAGCAGCAACCACACTGTAGGGAGAAGCAAGCGACTAACTGGTGGTTTAGCTGCTGGAAGTGTAGGAGCGAAAGTAAAAAAGAGAGAAGAAAAGTCAGAAAGGCAATGTCAAAGGGAAATTAGAGCTGTTGATCATTACACTCCAAACGTGGTTTGGCTTTAAGTAAACCTGCCAGGATGACAAGTGAAAGGCTTTGAATGTCATTAATTAATTAGTCTAAGTAAGATCACAGGCCTCAGCATCTACATCAAAGAAAGTAGCTTTACTTTCATTTTGCTAGCAGCGCTGGAAAGCAGGATAAGGCAGTGTGGAAGGGTTGTGGGTCCTTGCAAGTGGCATTCAAACTTACAAAAGGCCGTTCCAGAAAAACATAGAAATCACCAATTGTGGGTTTAATAAATTAAGGCACAAAGGTGTCGTTTAGATTGCAGATGCATTGCATCTCTGATGAGGCACCAGAGGCTAGTGAAATCAACCCTGACCTGGATGGTAAGCATAAAAAACAAATACATCTGTTTGGGTGTTAAATGAGGATAGATTTGGTGCATTTATATGACTCAGGAGGCCCTTGCTTATTTTGCATTTTATATTGCTTACTTAAAAAAAAATGGAATCTTCATTTTCTCAGCAATTTCATTCCCTGTAGGAAGTGACATAAGCTCATTCTAATAACGGTCTTTATCACATACCTTAAAAAGTATGCAGGTATGAATCACGGCACTTGCTTTACCATCTGTTTTGTACCCGCATTGGCCACATGAGCCACACAAGTCCTTTGGCTGCCAGCTGCCCATTGGCTGAGAGCCACAGACACTATTAAAAGCTCAGCATCTGCATGACAACATACATTATGCTGTATCATAGAAACTACACACCAACATACACAACGTAGTGATGCTTTCTTCAGGAACCTTTCTTAGAGCACAGTATGAGCATTTAAGAGCTATGATATGAAGGTATCAGGTAGTGTCACCCAGTGTTGAGTGTTGCTTGTAACTGTAATGCTTCAATGAACTTGATGATTCATGAAATTGATGATTGATGATGATCCATGAAACAGCTCAATGTACTCCTTTCCTAACTGACTGTAACAGAGCCAGACTGCATCATGATTAATCTACCAGTCTATCAATAACTCACACCCTTCTCTGAAAGCAAATTTTATTATGCAGACTTTTATATGTTCGCATGACATTAAGGAAACCTAACATGATATAAATTTGTAAGGCATGCCTTCTTAAGTAGATCAAAAAACAAGAAAGGCACCCATCATGTCTTGTTTATTTATTAAATATTGTCGGGTTCAAATGTGCCAAAGTTGAACAAATGGAGAGGAAATGAACACTCTGTGTGGGTGTTACACTGTTATACTCCAGCACCTGCCTACTACATCGCTGTTTCCTCTTTTTACTCATCAACACAAATCTTTGAAAAAAAAAAAAAAACACTGCAGTGGTAAACAGTGGCCTATCCTTATTGATTTGGACTATAGATTGACACTATTTTTCAGGTCTTATTCGATTCCATGAACACTGGCAGGAAATTAAAACCAAGGAAAACCAAGTATTTCTCTAATGTAGCTCAGTTTAAATTCTTTCAGGAAGACCTAACTTTTGATCAGTGCACTCCTAAATCAGTTAAGCTGCTATCCTAATGTACTTTTTTGCTGTCTATAACTGTCACTTAAATGCAACTAGTCTCTCCTGATTTAAATATAGCTCAGTAAAAATTCTTTCAGGAAGTCCTGATTTAATCAATGCTCTCTACTTAAATGGAACCAGCGTTCACCTTCCTGCTTAACCAATCAGAATCCTACACAAATGGCAAGGGCCAATCACAGAGTCACAACCCTGCTTTAAAAAATCTGTTTGTCCCTATTCAGCATCGTTGCAGGCAAAGAGTGCAAGCGTCCACCTCCCCTGCCACCTCCAATCATCTGCTCCAGCTGACCGGCTGGGGCCTCCTTCGGTCTGGTCTTTGGGCTCCTTTGTTGCCAACACCGGTGTCTAGATTCCATCTGGGGGTCTGATGGTTCTCTACCCCTATGTAGATATACACAAAATATTCGTATAGCAATGGAGTCTAATCGCCAAAGACTTTGTACATTTTATTGAACTGTACTATAAACCTCATTTGCATGTTTGCAAACACGTCTCTCCTGATTGAATTAAAGTTCTTGTTTTCTTCTGGAGCAACCCTTGTTTGAATCGGCCTGATGTAGCTTAACATTCATCTAAGGTGACCAAACGTCCTGTTTTGCCCGTGGGGGGGTTATAAATTCATATAAATGTCCGGTTTTTGCAGTTTTTCATGGGACCCATAAGCGCATACTTAAATTGATTGGTGCAAGGGCGGAGTGGTGCACCAAAATCAACCGTGAAAATGTAGTGTCCATTGAGTGCCCTCTTTTTTGGAAATCAAAATATGGTCACCCTAATTTATCAATTTCTGAGGAAAACGTGATAAGTAATCCTGTAGACCATTTTTTGAACCACATTATTAACACCTTATCAGCTCCATCCTCAGATTTCTGATATTGAGGTCAAAACTGTTCTTTGAATAGTTCCATTTCTTCCAAACATGTTTAAGTGCTTGGCATCCTATTATCAACACATCATGAGAGGATAAAGCTTTGCAGGTAAGAAACAAGTGAAGCCCTGGGGGGGCAAAATTACAGGCTTTCATTTTCCAGACAAGTGATTCTTCAAACTCCTCATATCTTAAGTTTGTCAGTTCAAGTGCTGTGCCGTTTACAGTTAGAGATAGTGACAGTTATATTCCCTGTGATGCCAAACAGCCATACTCAGGGCAATCTAAAATTAACTGAGTATATCTATGTTTCATGGAGTCAAAACAACTCGTACAGCTATTTATTTCAAGGCCTCCGGTCGTATTGCTCTATATATCTGAGGAAAAGATGATGCAGATTCTTACTGGACCCGGTTGTTAGCAGCAGATATGGCTGGTTATATGTTTGTGTTCCCTCTGGTGACTTTTGTCGCAGGGGATTAAAAACATAAATATGGTCCGGGAATCCAATAACCATGTGCAGTGAAGGGAGAATATGCATCATCTACACCTCGCAAATACAAAATGTCAGCAAGCATAGCTGCAGCTGTAACCTTGACAATGACAATAAGGGCTATTAAAATGGAAATAATGATGTCTTTACCCCGCGGGATTACCATGTCTGATATGTCTGTCATCAGTGAATGAAATCATAAACTCTGTTACAATGTGATCATAATGTCATTGCATCCTGAGATTGATTACCTCGTAAACACAGTTTACAGAGTGTGATATTCAATTCTAACAAAGGCTTACAATGCTAACATGAGGTGCAGAGGCACACCTAAACCCACACTACAACCCATGCTACAGTAGAGACCACGCAGAAGCTATATTAAGCTTCTATGAGCTACATCATGAGCTATGTCAATAACATGACACTACATTTAAACAGGGGCAACCTCTATCTAGGTTCCACCCCAACCTCCATCGGGGGTATCTAACTGCATGTCAATCACTACTCATGCACACACATTCGATTTAGGACTTAGGAGACCATTTTGGGCTTTAGCCGAAAGGGGGGAGGGACTGAGAAGTTGTCCATGTTCACATTTTCTAACAAAGTCCTGGATCTTCACCATGCTACCTTCAGCACCTTTAATCCATCAACATTGCTGAAAGGTGTAGTTTGCCAATTTTGCTGCAAATTAATATGAATTTAGAATTGGTCTTGAGATAAATGAGAAAAATATTGCTAATTAATAGAATGTAATGGCAAACCAGTTAAAAGAACTCTTCTTTGATTGGAACAAGCCTCAAGGACTGCTCATTGCTGAATTATAATTTGGTTTCAGTGTGAATAAAGGGAACAACACAACTTTTAGGTAAACTCCTTTGCTGCTTAATGTCTATAAGTGACATCTTTGTTTTAGCTCATGCTACTTGACAGGCTATATTTGACTGGGATTATTGACCAAGCAGCTGATCTGTGTGTGTATGTTTAGGTGTGTGTATGTCCAGGGTCATCTGCTAACAAAGCAAATATGGCCCCTCTGAGTGGCAAGACAGATACAATTTCTGCATCTCTTTTTGCGGTTTCCCATATCCTGATCCCTGAGAAATGTACGCTATAAGCATGCAATGAAGCGTCCAGTGCCCAAATATGGGTCTGTTGAGGACAAGACTAAGACTGCATGACAGGGGATACAGAAGGCTCTTGGCAGACTCTTTGGTCAAATCAATACAAATGAAGATGTCTTTTTGAAATAGGGCAATGGGCCCCTGCTTCTTCCAGATTTTGGCTCCTCTAACGGATCAATCTGACAGGGTTGTGAAAGAGGCAGGTCCACCAACACAAGTCACTCAAGCATAAAAACTGACGCTGGCTGTGTTCCATCCCAGAGATTTGTCCATTTAATTGCAGCTCTCACAGATCTTAGGTGATTGTACATAAAGCCTTCCCTCTTTATACCATATTATTTACACTCTGTAGATCTCTCAGGGCGGCAGGAAAGTAAGGTGTGTGTGTGTGTGTGGGGGGGAGGGGGATAGAACAAACAAAGACTGAATCCTGTACATGTTTAATTAGGTGCACCAGCTTTAATGGCAGTAAATATTAAAGTTTGAGTTGGGATTAGAGGTATTATCACGAGAGGGTGCACTGCGGTAATCAATGGGAAAATCAGTGTTGGAGGTAATTACGACTGCAACATATCACAGAGTTTATGCTTTTATCTGTGAGAATTGTAGAGCTGGCAGTTCATAATAGCATGCAATAGAGTTCCAGTAAAAAAATATTTCTAAATTCCCCTATTAAGAGAAGGGATTACCTATATTCTTAAGTTAATTAAGTTGTTGTTCGGATCGGACAGTCTAAACCGTTTTTGAGAGCATGAACAAACATATCACATCGCATCAGTTTACAGACTAACACTCCTCCACTGACATCCTTTGTGTTTTAAATGGATAACAAGTCCAGAAAGTTAATTTGTTAGCTCTTTAGTAGATCATATTTGGTGTAGTATTGCTCTTGGTATGTGTGGGTGCTTTTATTTTAAGCTAGGAAAGACAAGGAAAATCCCCTCAGGGAGCAATAAAGTAGATTTTATCTCATCTCATTATCTAACCTGAGTGTTTTAATACAATATTGTGTCTTTATCTAGATGAAAAGAGAGTTTACGATAATATGATTTGTAGGTATCTAACTTAAAAATGTACTGTGTTATAAAATACAGAAAGATCTAACTTAGAGTTTTAGACTTAGACTTAGACTTCTCTTTATTGATCCTTTTGGGATGACACCGGTGAGGAAATCAAAAATTCCAGCAGCAGTTTTACCAAGTAAAAAATAGATAAAAAAGAGAGTATAAAGACAACAAAATCACAGTAATGATAATAATAACAATGAGAACATTCATCAAATAAAGTAAAAAAAATACCATAAATTATCATCATAGTCGCAGAAGGCGCATTTCAAATCTGACTTAGTTGTGCAGCCCATTCACTGTTAGATGTGTGATGAGGTAACCGTTTGTACTGTATGTGCCATAACTTTATAAAGTGATCAATGTTTGGTTGTCAGCTTGCCCACAGGAGACTGAAAAGCAAAAATACTGCTTCAAGGTCCCACCTTACATGTTCATAGTTAGTTTGCATCCAGTTTGTGCTTCTATCACTGCAGTGTAGCAACTTTAAAAAAGGGTTAAGGTTTGGATGAATTGTTGAAAAAAGTAACTAAATCCACAGTTACGCTTACTGAACCAGCTAATTATTTCAAAGCGACACTAATGAAAATGTTCATATTCATGTAAGTGACTAGATGCATGTGAAAGATTTGGCTTGCACAGTGATGAACTCACAGAGAATTATTACCAAACTCTGCAAGTTCAGTAGAAAATTATTTAGGCTTATTTAAATTTTTAGGACCAAAACTCCATTGAAATGTGTCCGCCAGATGTGTTAGTAGGCAATTGTTTGATAACATAGTAATTATGTTATCAAAATCCCATAATATTGACAACTATGTGTTTCTGCCTTGTTCCACTGCCCTACAGTTGCCAAAACTATGAAATCTAGCTTTAAATTTGGTCTGGCTGAAATAATTGTTAAAAAAAAAAACACCTGAACAGTGTTTGTTCAAATTTTGAGAAAAATAAACACCTTTTTTGTATTTTATGACTAAATTGTGCTAAATAAAAGCAATTTAAAGTAGAAACATTTTTTATTGTATCTTTTCTTCTTAAAAAGTGTGTTACAGCGTGCATACAGAAGGTGTCACATCGCAGTTAAGGCGACAAGGCATGGTTGTTCTTTTGTTCTGATTGTATCAGGCTACAGAAAATGTTCACTAGAACAGACAGTTTTCTTGGAGTTTAAGAGCAACACACAACGATAAATATCAGTATTATCCCCTTTTTAAGCCCTTGTCAACTAGAGACAAGCAATACTCCATCAAGCTTCAGGGAATTGTAATACTCCCACATACACTGTGCAGTATTGAATAACAGCCTGATTTAAGTGCCTATCACTGTCCTAATTGGTTTCCTCTGGCTCTGTGTCTACTCTGCTTTCTAAATTTCTCTCTAACGTTCTGACCATCTCTCTATCTGTCCTTCTCCCTGAGGCATCAGACTGATCTTTCTGCTCCATACTCCCTTACAGTACCTTCCTGCTTGGTCTTATATCTTGCTGGCTTTCCCTCCCTCAACAATGACTGTGATTTAAGTGGAGCCAGGTACCACTCACATTGATAAGTCCTCATTCAGCCATTTTTTGAACACAGACCAGCATTACCCAACTGTATCAAGGGCACATCATATCATCACGGCTGCTTTAATCACCACTGTTGATATCCCGATGAAGTCCTGCATTGATTTTGTTAAAAGGGAACTTAACGATCGAAACTGTGCTAGCAACCCCAAAGAAAACGAAGTGTTGTGTTTTAGTGTACTCCCTTTAAAATGTGTAGCCTGGATGAATTAAATGTTTATGAAGTATAATTATAGTTCCCGCGATAAGATTTTATCCTTTTGACACAATGTGTCACTTCTGTGTTGGTAAAACAGTTGACAATAACATTGGAACAATTTCTGGGTGAATGGACATATATTATTTATATAAATAAAACAATGGTATATTTGAATGAATTTCTCTGGCCACATGCAGTGCAATGCCTGTAAATGCACATTACTTAAAATACCTGTGTATTCCCTCTGAAAAGAAGAAACATTTTCATACCTTACATATAAATATGACAATACCTAAATTAAAGTATGATGGTTTGTGTAACAATTATTCATATCAACAGACGTGCAGGGCCAACAGGGCCTCGTGTGCAGTTCAAGAGGACATCTGACTTACAGACAGCTATATAGTACCACTGTGTGTATTGAAGCAGCATGGCATACAAGTAAAACAAGGAAATAAAACTCAGTCAAGGGTAAAAAATAAAATAATAAAAAATTCCCTCAAATAAACCTTCTGTGTCCCAAAGGTCAGTCTGCCCTTCATAAGGGAACAGAAATAGTAACTACAGCAGGCTAAGTCATAATAACCTGAGGTACATTGTAAATATTCATATACATTTCTCAGCTATTACTTCTATCTTTTTTATTGTAGCTTTAGCATTTCTGTCGCTTAGGCACCCTAAGTGGATCATGTGCATTTGCAACCCAATGCACTGATCAGATTCTCTCAGTGGTTCTTTTTTTAAGACATCTTTTGGGCATTTTAGGCCGTTAATTTATAGGAAAGCTGAAGACATGAAAGGGGAGAGAGAGAGAGAGAGATGTGGAATGACAAGCAGCAAATGGCCACAGGTTGAAGTGGAACTCGTGGCCGCTTAGTTGAGAATTGAACCTCTGTATATGGGTGCACGCTCTACCAGGTGAGCTACCCAGGCACCCCAGTGGTTCTTTTTACCGTGTCTGTACCATAGACTGTAATGTTCAGTCAATGGTCTGTTTGAAACATATGCTACTACTACTAACAAGTTTCAATATTGAGTCATCTGTCAATCAATCAATTAAATGTCAGAAAATAGCAGAAATTGCCTATCAAAATTTCCCAGAGCCCCGTCTTCAAATATCTTGTTTTGTCTGTCTAACAGTCAAAAATATATAATATACCAACTATAGAGGAATTAAAACAGCACATATTTTCAAATGTCAAAGCCAGGGGATTTTCAATCAAGTAGCAATATAGTTGCTTTACACTATAGTATGAATTATGAATGAATGAATTTTTACCAGTTTGCAATGCATGCCAATTGCAATCAAAGAATATATAGTATGCTGACATTTTCTTATGTGTGTAAGCTTCTAACCACAAACTTTATCTTGTCAAACCTAGATTCAAATGAACTACTTCTCCAGATAAAAAAATAAAGAATGTGTTAATAAAGTATGTCATGTCCACATGCTCACAGAGGCTTCCAGTTTTTCCTGTGGATATCAGGTGATTGACAGGAAGTAGAGCATAACATAATGTGTGCAATGATGTAAAAATGCACGAGCACAATAAAACAGCACACATAAACAGCCAAAACCCAGATTTAGGCTCAGGGTTTGCTGTGATGGATTAGTTCACTCCGGTGGAAGTTGTTTTTGTTACTGTTCATACTGTACAAGAATGAATGGCAGCAAAAACAAGCTCTACTACATCCAGATGAATATATGCAGATGGCAAGAGGGAAAAAAAGGACTTGAGCAGACTCTCATAAACTTAGTATCGTGGTATAGAAACCATACTACTAGTATTAGTAAATAGTAAAAAGGAAAAATAACATGTTAAAACAAGGCGTATGTATGGATATTTATGTAAAACCCCAACATACTAAGCAAACCTGTGCAAGATTTGTTATGAAATAGCAAAATAAAATGGAAGTTGCCATGGGTACTATGTGAAAAACAAGAACATATTCTTTTTGCAAGAAAACTCATTGTTTAAACATTGCCCTCATAGCAGTAACACTTAGTTATGCCATGCTTTTTCAGATAGATGTTCTTTCTTGCCACTGTCTTTTTAAGTGTGTACGCATTTGCCCTATTGGACTTTTAAATAATTGCAGATCTCTTAAGTACCCCATCTTTACATATTTCATTGAAGTGAGGTTTCCAAACATTAGTAAGAACAGATGCATTATATTTTTAGAGACTGCACAGAAGATCTCAGTGGCAGTGATCACAAAGAGGAATGCTTTGTTGTAGCCAAGCAGACAAAGAATTATGTAGGGGGACTGGTAGTTAAAAGCAGCAACAACACAGGTGGACCCACTCGGTGGTCAGGTTGCAACAAAGCTTACTGTATTTTGTGTTTGTATTTTTGTATATTGCTTTTTTACGCAATTAATTTGTGATAAAGCCTAAAATATGAATGGCTAAAGTTTAATGAAAGGCCTCTACTGAATACAGTAGGCTACGTAAACAAATGCAGAACACAGCTAAAAATGGATGCAAAACTGAACAGATTCCCGCAAAAGATGCAAGATCAGTAAAGGTTATCTGCATCTAGCATTGAATACAAACATTCAGCAAAATTATTCATACACTTGGATTTACAAACATTTATACCTGTGTGAAGACACTTAAATGGCAGCCTGCGTCTATGATGGATGGGTTTCCAGCAGTGTTTTCAGCCATGTGTATGACTGTATTTTAATGTAGCAGCCAAAACACTATCTTCACATTGAAACATGTCAGATAAAATGGCATTACCCACGATCACTTCACATTATGGTCAACTAAAGTCATCCTCATCTCTGTGTGAGGATCCCCTGCTGGCTTTACCATTAATTATTACCTGCAGCCCTTTGCTGCATGTCATTCCCTACACCAAATATGTATTGCTCATGGTTATTGCACTCATTCATGTTTTGTAAGTAAGGTTCCAAGGCTTTCAAACACAAATTTACTTTCTATCATGGAAAAGATATGTGATGGAAATGTGTCTGAAGTGGTAAATTTTTTTTTCACCGAGCTGAATATGGAGATGCAGCATGTTGTTGTTGTTCACACAGTGGAATCAGGCTTTGACTCAAAAGGACAATCTCCTTGAGACTAAAAGATCTTTTTTTCTTTGTTTTTTTCAGTCTTTTTGAGCTGTGAAAGAAAAGTGCAATCTGTTTCAGTGATATCCAGCTGACTCCCAACAAACTGCCAACAATGAAGTGCTGGTGGTGTCCTACCTCCACTTTATTGGAGCCTTTTCTCCAAAATGTCTTGTGGTATCTTTAAACGAGGATAAAGAGCCACCCACGCCTTTTTTGTCATGCCAGTTTGTCTATTACTGTGTGGTACATACTGAAAAATGTGTAATACTCAACTAATCTTTCCATGAAACAGCTTAAAGCACACATATTATGTTCATTTTCAGGTTCATAATTGTATTTTGAGGTTGTACCAAAATAGGTATACATGGTTTCATTTTCAAAAGACACAATATTTTTGTTGTACCGCGTATTGCTGCAGATCCTGTTTTCACCTTGTATGTGTGGGTCTCTTTTTTAGCTACAGAGTGAGACATTGCACTTGTTTTAGCAACAAAGTGAGACATCACATTTCGATACTATCTTTGTTGGGAGTCACACATGCGCAGTAGCTAGGTAAAACGCTTTCTCCAACTTTGGTCAGTACAAGGCAGGATTAGATGGGAGACTTCTACTATACGAGGATGTGGAATACCTGCAAAACAGTGACATGTGAGTAGTTCTTTTGTAGATTATAATGAACTAGTGTGTGTTGTAGCAATTTTTTGCAGTTGAGAACGAGCTAGCATGCTGGCACTAGCATGTGCTACGGTTCGCCACCTCATCTCGGCTAGTGACGTATAAAGCCGTGCAGATTTTGAACAGCTCACCGAGAGACTGATGCAGAGACACTAAATAACACCCCAGATCCCAGAAAAGGTGATTTTTTTTTTTTTTTAATACGGGCACTTAATAATGTTTACATAAGCTGTAGGAATGAGATGCCTTACAGCTTGTTAAATTATTGTGAAACCACCTGTCATGTCAGGGAAATGCCATATTTGTCGTTTTTTCCTCATGCTCAAAAGAAACCCTAACATGTATTTATGTTTCAAATCAATTTCCAACTACTACTGAAACAAGTACACATCCTAAACCAACAAAACTTAGAATAATGGCCAGGTTTGATGTGTTCCACCTTAAGAAAATGATAGATATCATGATTCAGGGAAATAACTGTTCTCGCTATAGCATTTCTTCTGTGAAAGTCCCAGGTCCGTGTAGGAAAAGTCACTTGTCATGCTTGGGGAACAGATATTTAATTCAGCTGAGTGGATGAGAGGCTCCAAAATGTGTCATTTACATATTAATTTGCATGTCACGGTAGATCTGTTTCAGTGGGATAATGTTAAGCAGCAGTGTCGCTGCTGTCTCAGCTTACATTGTTAAATGTGAATGTCACTGCCTGTCGGAAATGGACTTTTTGCAAAATGTGTTTCGTCATTGGGTCACTTTAGGAGCAATGCGGACTCCTGTTTATTGGTTTATTGTTCTTTCATCAATCCATTCATTTAGGCACGTTGTCTTTACTTTCACATGGAGGTCAAAGATCAAGCTGAGCCACAAGACAGCTCCTGGGAAGCTTAAAGAAACGGGCATTTTTTTCTACAATCTGTTTTCCTTTTTAGTTTGGTTTGTTTTTGTTCATTATAAATATTATTATTAAAAGGTAAAGTGCAACATCGCTGATGGACGCAGCGCAATTTTAGTGCTGGTTATAGGCTCAAAAATAGCTTTAGAGACCCCTTATTGCTTGCTAGTGTGGTTTGAGGTGCTGCCTTCTATGATTCCCTGCATGTAATTAATGTGTGAGTTTTAAAGTGTGCAGTGGTATTTTGTTCTATTGTTCTTTTATTGTGTGTATTGGGTCCTAATGCATATTTATAGCCTCTAAATTATTCCAGTGCAATTTTGCAATTCATATCAAGTGATTGTGTCGGTTGTGTCACAGCACTTTACTTTTTTTTTTTTTATTCGCTACTGTGTAGTTCCACGCTGGCACTGTTGGCCGTTTGTTGTTAGTGTTTTTAATCTATGCAGACTTTGTGAATAAACTCCATTTATATTTTGTAACTGGCCTCTCATCCTTGTTTGTTCTGGACACTTACCTGTTTTCAATCACTACAAAAATTGGCAGCATAATATGCAGCACATATGACAAAATTGGAAGCTGATGGTGATTTTTTTTTTGTGATAAACTTTTCTAAATTTAGCAAAAGTCCAGATGACATTATACAGAAAAGTACACTACACACACTGAAGTAGGCATAGTGCACCTCCTTCACAATCCCCCGTGCAACCAATGTTTCCACACCAAAACAAAGAGAGCAAATACAGGAAGGAGTGAGACACAACAGCAAGAACAATTTCTGCAGCTCAAAAACAAGACACACAGAAACGGAGAGATTAAATTTATAACCTGAGGACACGGTAGGGATGGAAACACCAGAGGCTTCACGATACAGGATTGTTGCAAACACCTTGTTTCCAACCCCAAAAGGAAACTTTGTCAACATTTGTTTTATCTAAAATGATAGATTTCTCTGTTTATTCATCTAACTTCAATTTAATTGCAGCAAAATATGATGATGTGATGGTCAAGCAGACAAACTGACCAACACATACACAATAATAGATCAATACTTGGCGTCTGTGTATCGATACAGTATTGCCTTGGAAAATATTGCGATACTACGCAGTATCTATTTTTTCCCCCACCCCTGTACAGCAACAGGGCTGATTCAAGCAGGTGACAGAAAAGGAGGTTAGGAAAGCGCAATGGAAAAAGGAGGCCAAAGTCGAGCTGCTGAGCTATCTCCATCAGGTTAAGTGCCAAAACTCCTGACAGTCCGACTGCAAATGAGGTCTGTGATCTCCCATGAGCTGTGGTGTGACAAACTGTCTTTCAGCTCAGCCAAGGGCGGGGCTAGAAGGGAGGCACGAGGTGGCACAGGCCCCCCTGAAATATGATTGGCCCCCTGTGGAACCCCCTAATCCACTGGGCTGGAGTGCTGTCAGTCTGAAGAATGTAATTTCCATTGGATTGGAGTAGTGTTAGTGGCTGCCTGTTCTGCCAATTTTCCCAGCTCTAGTCACATGACCAATTTACGTTTCCATCATGACTATCCATATTCTGATACTGGAATTTCTTTTAAAAGTGGCAGACTGAGCCTTGTATTTGCATACACAATTTGTTTAGAATGAAAACAAGTGAAATTAATAATGAATGTGATATTTTAATTAGCAGAATTACATTGTGTTTTTCTGTCCTGTCTAATATTTCCCATATTTCTAAGCTTATTTTCTATGCTGTGTTCTGATAAAATGTCATAATGTGGGGCTCTGTTGATCATGACATACAGGTGTTGCGCTTTAAGCAACAACTCCCCTTCAGAGCCTGGTCAGCTCCGAAATTTGTCACAAAGAATGGAGGAGGAAGCAAGGCCAATTATTGTTACGACTATTGAACTCCACTGTTCAGACGTGCCCTAAGGGGGAATATGGACTGTCTCTACTTTTCTTCTCTCCCTCCTGAAACAAAGCAGACAGCCACGGAGATCTGAACACATAATACATCTTTGTCCTGACCACACTGTGTCAGACAGATGTGAGGCTAATCTGTGTGCAGACTGAGTCTTCATTCATTTTGTTATTGTGGACCTGCTTTACTTTACTGTAGTTGTGTTCAAGTTCATATGATTTTTAGTTATGTGTGTAAATCCTCTTAACACTCACCAACTATTGTAGATGTCCTTTGGAATACATCTGGAATATGCCATCAAGTACAGAGTGAAATTCTAAATTTTCTCAGACAAAAGTTGCATTTTTATATAGAAAGAAAGATAGAAAGCCACTAAATGCACACATCATGTTTTAATTTCTCTTTTTAGTCAAAATCTTATATGGATATTTTGCAAAAATGAGGATAAAATAAGACATTCGGTTTGAATATTTTCTTTCTGTTTTATGATCAGGCTGAATATGTGCAGCAACGGATGGAATCACAACAAACAAGAGCGGGAAGCACTGATTGGGTAATCAGACAGTGAGGACTGGCAACACAAAGGCCGGCTGACAAGGCTAGACACAAAACAAGTGTACAAGGATAGACATGCTGGCCGGCAGGGCTACAGTAACAAATAAGGAACACAGAGCAATGACAGAAAACTCAACAAGACGCAATGAATGAAACCAGGAGCATGAACAGAAAAGAAACCTTCAAAAAATAAACACTGGAATAAAGGCAACTAAAGATATACTTTCACACTGATACAGAACTTCTGAAGGCCGATTGCCAAAGAGCAGGACTGTGACAATTTGAGTGTTTCATGAGCATCTGGCAAAAACAGAATAACTTTTACATTGCAGTACAATAAATATATGACTGTAAAAATATGTAAGATGTAAGTTTAGCAAAGCCTCTCGGTACATTGCACTTTATTTTAGAGTATAAAAACTCAGTGTGTTTAACATTTAATATACACTGACAGTCATTGTTTTCATTCTTAATGAGCCAAGGAAGATCCAAATGGATTTTATATCCTACTAGCTGTAAATATCAAATCATCGTTTCAGTTCCTGATATCAGAGCAGTTCAGACGCACAAGCTGGCTGCTCCTGAGATACTTGGTATGCTTTAGTCTGCCAACGCTACCTGCCCTCATACGTCCTTTTATTCCTGTCTCCTTGTGTCTTGTTTCCTCTCTCTCTCTCTCAACCCCCCGCTCTCGCTCTCTCTGTCTTTCTCTCTCATTCTGCACGTATGCAGAGGTTTACTCCTCAACGCATCAGCTGCGGGTTCAACTCCAGCCTGCGGCCCTTTGCTGCATGTCATTCCCCTTCTCTCTCACCTTTCATGTCTTCATCTGTCCTGTGGGATTAAAGGCCTAAACTAGCCAACAAAACTAATCCTAAAAAAAAGCTGAGAACGTCTTGTGTCTCTCTGAACACCTCTCTAACATAATTCTCCCAAACATTATCTTCTTTTTCGTTTTCATACGAGATTGGAACGTAGTCACCTTGACCCTAAATATCAGAATCACATTTAAAGCGCCAGAATGCCCCTATTGGGGATTGTGTATTTATCCTCTCCTGGTCCACCATAACACAAATTGATGTATCTGTTATATAGCTGCGGATTCTATAAGAATTCCGGCCTTTGAAAGATGCACTATCGTTGTCACCTCCTCCATGAATAATAAGCTGCTGATGCTACACCTGTAGGTCAGCTCAGGTGCTGCTGTCATTGGATGGCCATGCACTGCAGAGGCTCTCAGATTTGTACTTTAATACAGTACTTAATGTACTAAGTAACATTCCACCACTGGTCAAATGGTTGTTGGACTGTAATCATAAAGACAAATCTTTCAACATAAGATGTCCCTTCTACTATGTCTACTAGTATTTGCCTCATGTATTGTTTTTTCAATCATATGCCTTTTTAAAGATCAAGGTACAGCAGCAGTAGTAGTGGTGTGCACATCCCCACCGGTGAGTTACAGGGCAAAAAAAGGAGCTGGCTGCAACTGAAAAGAATGAGATGCCGTCAATACCAGAGTATAAATATCATTAGCTTTAGGTTATTGCAAGCCACCACGGCTACCATTTGAAATCTATTCAGGTGTCGTTGTTAGTAAGATCAATCTATCTGTATTTATGACTGAACAATTGTTTTTGTTTTCTTATAATATCTGTTGTAGCTGTAGCCTTCAAATGTGAAATTAAAGTATCCTGCCTCTGTATACTTTTCATCATCCGCTGCATGGCAGGGGAATCACTGTTTGTTTTCAGTCTCAATAGAAAAAAAAAAAAAAATCTTTCCAACTACAGCAACATTTATTGTGCAGTAATGGATTGTGGGTGCAGGCTGACAAGGATAGAGCTGCAATCACTTTCAAAGCTACAAAAGAATCGTTTGAGCTAATGTGACTTTGAATTTAATGTGCCAGGACATGCTTTGCAAAAATCTAGGTGGAGTGAGAAAGGTGCAGATAGATGAGTGGAAAAAACCTTCTTAAGCCTTTATAACATCAAATTGTATTCTTAAAGAGCACCCACTGGCATGCAGACATTAGAGCCTTTGAAAAACTCTTGGAATGGCTGCATAGGTGTATGCTTGTGTACATACAACTGCACAGACATAAACAAATATCCCCACCTCAGCTATTTTATCACGATCTGCAAACAACATCTGCTTTTGAGGGATGTAAGATAAGTCTAGTCAATATGGAAGCACTTAGAAAAACTAAGCAATCAATACTACTTTGCAGTCATTAGAAAGTAAAATACGTTCTCCACTGTCATTGGATCTGGATAGGTATTGAAACAGGAGACCTGCATAGCGCTGTTTGATGTTTGACATTTCTACAGTGGAAAGCAGAATAGCATGTAAATAACAATCCAGTTAAAAGAACACACAAATCAACTATGGAGTGCAGATTCTTTCCCCCTGTTCTCAGAAGAGAAACAATGATCCACATCTACCAAAGATTCTTTTGTACAAATAATGTTTCCAAAAGCGTTTCAGTGGTTCCTTCAGCTCGTAACAGGGTGAACGGCACTTCTGCATTCGCTTTGTGTCTCTCTACCGGCTATGACAGCACTATGCAAGTTTGCCAGATCGGGTAGCGTATCTGTAGTTTCAATGAGACACAATCGGACTATTCCACCTCCAACCTGTAGGAGCACCAAAGAGAAAAAATGCTTTGGTGCTTTTTGGTTTGCTTTTGAAGTTCTTCAACAGAAATCTCAAAGCAATGAGAGCAGATTAACAGAGGAATTATTGACTAATTTTACTTTGAGCAGACACCAAGTCCATTTGTCTCTGGTTTGGTTTGATCAAGTGCAAAAGTTCAGCAATTACTATTCCTCGGGCCTTAGGGATGTCGGTAGAAGTAGGCTTCTGTAATCCTTGCTTTTGTGCGATCGGGAGTGGTGTCTCGTTATATTTAAACCAGCTTACATCAGAATTTCACTGCTCATTTTCATAGAGGCCAGTAAGTAATCAATCCATTCTGAAAGCCTTGCATGGAGAAACTCAGTCGCTCTATTGGCGTCATTTAGCCATCATGGGCTACATTTGATCAGCTGGATGTGTATCAGTTTCCGAGAGTCTGAAGTGTTTAGCATCTGGTCACGTCAGTAGCGATACTAGTAATGTCGTTCAAGTCCAACTTCGTCATTACTTTTTTATTATTCTTCCTTCTCTATATTAAATGTCACCTCTTTGTATTGACTGGTAATTCCAAGCTTGAAATGCTGGCTCCAGAAGGCTCCACATGAGCATTCATGACTGTGCCCAAGATGCAGATAATTTTTTCTGTTTTATTGTGGGGCTAGAAGGACAGCATGATATGGGGCGAAAGGCTGTTTGAAACACTCTACAATAATGTAATCAATGGCGTCAATGGAATCTGACTTCCATAATGTTGGTCAGCCTTTGCCACTAATTTGCAGAGAGAATGCTGTGGCGTCAAAATCACCGCAGAGAGCCATCTGGAACTGCAGCCCAATGGCACCGGCCTGAACATGCCATAAGCAATAAGTACTGCTACTGTACCTTAGCCAGTCAACATCACATGAAGAACCCACCATGTGGAGGCGGCTGGCAGTGGCTGGGTCTTGGTTGCTCCAGCTCTTTCCCTGTGTCATATCGTTTTTTCCTTGATTTATACAAGACATTAACTCTAGTGTTCAAGGACAACAACCGTCCAACAGGGAATAGGGGACTAGAACACACTGATGGATATGCAGCCATTCATCGAAGTCACGAAGTAGTGAACATGTTGTGACAGAGGCTCCGTAAGAATACTGATGCTTGCCCCAATCGGGCAGAGGTAGGGGGGTTATTAGTGGATTTATGTACTTTGGACAGGTCATAAAAAAGCTGGACTTATAGGACTTTGTCTTTGTCCATTTTGACTGTGATGAAGACACAGTAGTGTTCAAACGTTTGTCTGTTTGCACAATTTAAGGCTGCAAATCAGTGTGCTCCGGTCCCTTTTTTCTCTTTCAAGTTTGCTCCTTTTTTCTGTCGCCATTGACAGACATATTGTTTACACACAGCCAATGAAATCATTTCTATTCAAACGTATTTGCATGTAGTAGTAAGTGTCACCATTTTCTATCGTTTGACGATGGTGACGGATGACGAAGCGGTGGTGATAGAACGCCAAAAGAGTCTCTGACTTGGAACTGCAACCACACTATCCTTTGTCTCTCACAACCATTAGGACATGTCTTGTGTTGGCCTCCTGCACCAGCTAGCTATCAAGCACCCACTAAGTAAAAAAAAACACTACTAGTCAGCTACACATCACTGTAAAAAGCTTATGCCTTAAAATATCAACATCGATTGTTGTAGATACTAAATAGTGTTGTTATTATTCTTTGGCACCACTGTCATTTGCTTGGAAGCTAGTTACTTTACATTGTGTATTTATGGTCCTGCTAACTCAGCTGAGGCTTGAAGAGTACAGGAATATAACACTCTCCAAATACTTTTTTTTGTCTTCATGTCAGTTATAATTATATTAACTTAATATGTATTTTTTATTATATTTGACTAAAAAAAGACTTACATTTGATTACTGATCTACTTTCTGTGCGCTACACTAAGTCAGTTTTATTATTTATGGATTTGCACAACATCTTAACTTTCAGCCCGGTGAAACGGTCCCGTTAGTTTGATTTATTGATTTGTGTACATTTCACAATTTTCTCGTTTGTTTTGTTTACATGTCACGAATTTCTTGTTTGTTTCTGCACATGTCACAACTTTCGAACAACAACGGGGAAATGAAACGCCCGCAACAACAATGGGACGGACCGTCACATGCAGGACGCAATCCCCTAGCGCAGGGATATGATCCCCGGTCTCTGTGGCCCGCAACAACGGGGAAATGAAACGCCACACACCAGCCACAACAACTGGACGGGTGTAGTTAGGGAAAAAAAAAGGGGAAAGGAACCGTCACACGCAAGTCACGACAACAACAACGGGACGGTCGCGGTTAGGAAGAGGATAACGCGGAAAGGAACTGCAACAAGCACACAATCCCCGGTCTCCTGGGTGAAAGTCCTGTGTTCCATCCACCCATCCCCACCCCGACCAACCTCCCTACACGGATTTTTGGCTTTTCAATTGTACTCACTGCAATAATCGTTCTGTGATCACGATGTAGGCTTCCCATTGAAATACATTACTTCAAACTTCGTAATCAACACACAAAAATTATGACATTGACACGACCTGTACACAGATCAATAGATCAAATAATGTGAACATTTCACAAACTGCCATGAGACTGGGCTGGATCTTTTTACAGAAATCTCTTTCCCATTTTAGTGAAGTTTTTGATTTCATTCCGGTAAAGAGTTTTGTTTTCTGAAAGAAATGTTGTTATTGATCATATGAGCACTGGAGCACCCCTCGGGTAAGGCAGGAAGTGTCTTCATATCTTCCTACCTGCTCAAGGAACCTCATGGAAAAAAAGCAGATGTTTGAAGACATTCTTTAAGCCCACGCACTGCAGTTCTGTAGATAAAGAATCATCATTTGAATTCTTCTCATACATGTTTCCTTCTTCCTCAGATCCAGCCTGGTTCCTTACATCTTACTATATTTATTGGCTTCATGATGTGTTTAATCTTTTTGCATTTTAATCCCTTTTGCTTTCTGATTCAAGCTATTGGCACTCAGCTGACAGTGAGTGAGTAATAAAGTTCTTGTGAAGACGGACGTGGGGGAATATATGGGTCTTTTCTGGAGCAGATCAGCTGCTGCAAAGCTGCTAAACTGCTCCAGAAAAGACATGGCGCCCTCACATGTTATGTATGCATCCATTGATGTGTTAACATATACATGGGCCCTGGTGTCAGCATGTGGGTGTAAGTCTACAATCTTTACAGTCTGCATCTACTTATTTAAGGTGTTTCACTCTAAGAAATACTACTACTACTACTACTGATGAAACTACAAATACTGCCTCTACATGCTATTTTTCAATGAATCCAGTCTTTCAGTTTGAGGTACCAGAACATCTACATATGAAGCAGTTCAGCTCTTTACTGCAGTCTTTTCTTTTGGCAGTGTGTGAGGCCTTATTATTGAGATAGAAGCCAGGAATCCTTAATCCACAGGGGTCTCAGTGGGAAGGAAAAGCTTCTGGAACAATCCTCGTTCTTGGTGCCTGTGGTGAAATCCAGCGATCAGTCAACCCTGAGCCCCTGAGCCTCCTGAGGGCTTGGGACTCAGGCCAGTGTTTTACAATGGCCCTGGTGCACTGAGGAGAAATGGAGGAAGAGACAGGGAGAGGGAGTAAGACAAAGACACAGACCGTAGAGAAAGAAAAAAGACAGAGATGTAGCAATTGAGAGAAACAGAGACGTTCAAGATCTGCTAGGAAAAACACCATATATCAAAAAACACATAACAAGTTGACTCAACATTTGTGTATTCATAGAAGTGAGTTACAAGGCTGGCGGGACACGGGAGTGAGTGTTTATTTCACACACCACCTCCGCTAGTTGACTTTACTTAGAAAATGTAAGCAACTGATTGCATAAAAAAATGTAAGCGATGAATGACGGAGAAACTGCTTTGTTTGTGTGAAAGTGACTTGAACCATAGTACACTGAAAGTAATCAATACATTAAAAACCAAATATGTGTGCTTGACGTCTGCTGTAAAACCCATTGTTCACTGCGAGGAGATTTGTATTAATAAAAGAACATGATTTTAAGGATGGAACCAGCTGTCCTTTGCAAATAGTAATAGTTAGAAATCAACATCATCTTAAAAAAACAATTTCATTCAGCACAGGTATACTGCACATGTACGTCAAGATCTTTTTCTCTGATTTGTTCAGTTCCCATTCCATCATGACAACCTTTGATTCCAGCTAATTAAATTACATAGAGATGCAAACACTCATTTTACAAGCATCCTTCAATGTATTATTCCCAGGGACCCAGAGATAGACATTGCATTTCTGACCATCTCAGTTTGACTTGCATGTGAAAAACACCGGAAATTACTGTTTATTCACCACAGTGTTTGTTGACATTGATTCATTCCAGGATTTGATGTCACTCGACCACACTAAAAGAATCTTAGCTTGTGAACTGCAATCATTTAATGTAAATATTCTTCCCATGGAGCAGATTCTGGTGAGTCATCCATTAGCCTCTAATATAGCAAAAAACAATCTAGTCATTACAGTGCTTGTAATTACACATGCAAGTGTGTGCAGGGCAGGCAAAGAGGCCTAATTGGTGGTCATCAAAGCTCATTTGATCCTCCACCAGAGGGCAGTGCTAAGTGTTCTCTTGACCTCAGAGCTCCCCAGTGATGCAGCGGCTGCATCTCATCCCCCCTACTACTGTGCCTCAGAGCAGTGGTAATATGTCCTTGGCACGCTCAGAATATTGTGCATGATAGGATCAAGTTAAATACATCCACTAATTGCTGCAGATGTAAAAATTGTCCAATAGATCAATGGCGTTCTCTGCATTCCTGCAACGTACAGTACTATCTAGGTGTTGTGCAGCTTTGACTTTCAGACAGTGTGAGATGAAACTTTTCTTTCCTATAAACCCTCGTTCCTTTTTCACAAAGCGTAGCTGGCAGGTGCTTCGGATGTGTGCCAGCACCTCTTAAAAAAAGAATACAAGAACAGAGGGATTCAAAGAATCATTGAGAGCATAGAAAGTGAGCTTGTTTTAATAATCGGCTCGTCGCACTGTGCTAAGCTTTGTGTTTAAGTTTGTCTTTTGAGTCGGAACAAACCAGGCCCAAACACAAAAGACAGTCTAACATTTGTTAAGGCTCCCAGCAGGTTTTCTCTAAATGTTTAAAAAATGATAATACTTGGGCTCCACATGGCATCCTCAATCAAGGTTACAGAAGAGAAGGTAATTATGTTGATTAAGTCTCCTATGAGCACTGTGAAGCTTCTGCTTTTTGGCAGGAGAGCCAGAACCAACGACGAGCGGAAGAAATTATTAGGCTGCTTTTATGAAGTATTACTAGGTACTTTGTATAAGAATGTGAGAAAAGAATGAAAATAGATCCCCTTGATCTCTAGCCTTTTTCATATTTCCAAAAGTTTGTTGCACTTAAGTGTTTTGTATTATTTAAAAAAACGACAATTTGTCAATAATTTATTTTTGAATTGTATAACTGCTTAGTATTTTCAAGGCTGTGCACTGCCCTCAACCGACTCGCCCACCCACATCATGGCATTCAAACTACGCCATCACTTCACATTATGTGATATAAATAAGGTTTCTATTCTGAAACTAATAAAACGGAACCCTTTGATGTGACATCTAATTTCAATAACTATTTCAGTACAAAACGAGAGACGTTTTTTTCGGAAGTAAGAAAAGATTACATTGATCATATGTTGGAGGACAAACATGTCCAGGTAAATTTAGAATGATGTCTTGCAGAGAGCAATGAAGTGCTAATCCACATAGTTTCTCAACATGGAATCCAATCAACCGTAAATGAATCTGAAAAGAGAAAACATCTGTAGAACTGCCAGTCCATATCAAGGTTAGATTCAGCTTCAAACATGAATTTTAAGTCTGAAAGTGTATCTTGGATATCTTTGATCACATTTTTTTTACATCCTGACTCATACTGTACACACATTTTTTTATCTTTATGCCTTTTCTTCTTTGCTCATAGATGTGGATGAGATCGATACCAGCCTCATGTCTGTAGGGTAAATACAAAGCTTTTGAAGTGTTGGTTGTCATATTTTGTTAGCATTGGAAAGCAAGCTAGCCTTTCCACCTCAGTCTTTGTGCTTACCTAAGAGAACCGGCTGCTGGCTGTAGAATATATTGTAACCTACAGACAGAAGACACCTTACACAAAAACCATGTGAGATATATTAGCAAAATTAGTTTTAGTAACGTGGATTCAGTTTTACACAGCAGAAACAAGCATTTTATGCACAGCTTGCAGTCTTCTCCTGTTTGTGCTGTTTCAAGAATTTGCCACAATACATTACTTATTGATTTCTTGTGAGAAATCAAAGGATGTTTCCTTTTACTTCAAACAAAAAAAGTCTCATGTGTCTGGACTGTTCTTTTCTGAGTGTTTCAATCACTGTCTGGCTCTCTCTCTCCGAAGGGAATGAGCTGCTTCATATGCTCTGACTACTTCCTGCTGCATGTTTGTAGCTTTAAAGCATTGTGATGTTCAGAGCACAGCAGGGGGACTCAGTGTTACAGTAACAATGTTTGCCACCCTCCCATCCTTCCTTCCATTTAGCAAGTTCATATGCGAGCATCTCAAACGGCTGACATTCCTCTCTTTATCAAGTGAAACGGCGCGTGAAATTCAAAATGTAGTTTTGTGTGCACGCTCGCTGGCACACAATTGATTGTTAGAAAGATTTCTGTCCCAATCTGTCACACTGATGATCTGTCGGCTTTGATGGAGGGAAAATCCACTCTTAGACAATCAGCTGTGAAGTTCTGCCTCAAAGTATTATGCGTGTGTCAAGAAATTAGCCCAGAAAGGTTTTTCCAGTCTAAAGCGGGCATATGTTAGAACATAACCTTGAAATTCTAACAAAATGGGTAACTCTTCGAATGGTAACCTGGTGAGTAAAATCGATTACTGGTTAGTCGGGCTAGTTAGCTTTCTACTGAAACAGATGGAACATAAAATCCTTCCCGTTTACTGTAAGATGTTTTGGGTATATGTGCTTAGTTTGCAGAGGTGGAAAGTAACGAAATACAGCAACTCACGTTACTGTATTGAATAGTTTTGTTGTGTATTTTGTATTTTTCAAGTAGTTTTTCGGTATTTTAAATCTTTCTTTTAAATCTTGATTACTCTTGATCAGATTAGCTCTAAGTCCGTTTTCATTAACTCCTTTGTTCTTCATGCATCCATGTGGTTAAATTATTTCTGTGTATTTTTGTGCACGACCATCATTTAATACCTGAGGATTCCCATCTATCTGCAGACAATGCCCCCAAGAGCATTGCATTAGGGACGGAGATTCATAGTCACAAAGCTGTCAGGGAAAAGATAAACAAACTGTATGTGTTGAGGATTTAGCCAGGGAGCCCTGTGACTTTGAACAGACTCTGAAATGATGTTTCCAGCTAACACCAAAACACAATTTAGACTGCAACCACTTATTATCAAGTTTCATTGGTTTAAATTTATCTGGAGTGGTGTGATTGGCAAGTTTAATCCTCCCCTCTCCTTGAGCACATCTCTCTAAATAAGTAATTACTTAACTTCTAAAAAAAAAAAAGTAATAACTGCAGGTGAAACAAATAGTTTCACAGGAATTAACATAATTAATAAACACGGGGGACACAGCATTACGTGTGTAAACATCACAAAGGAGTCAACCGTTTTCCAGTGGTGTCATGCATTAGCTGAGGTGAGAAAAGCAAATTAAGTTGACACTGCTGATGGATTGTCAAAGAAGGACTGTAATACGCTTACAGCAGGAAGAAAGTAACTCTGACAACTAGCGTCTGTTAATGTTGCAGTACAAAATAGAAGCCTGGAAAATGATATTTTTCATGCTTTTTTATTATCCGCAAATGTTGGCTGTTGGGCATTGGGAGTCCTTTTTGGAAGTTGAAAAAATTTGTCGTGTGAGGGAACTGACTTCATCAATGACTGTCAGTCACGGTAGAAAAATCACTGTGGGTACAGTACATGCATCCTGAACCAGTTGTTGATTAAAATCCCTTAATAATTAATAATAAACAATTCTTGGAGCTTCAGTTTGCCTTTTTGACATGAAAATGCTTCAACCTCATAATCTGTGTTCAATCAACACCTTTTGGTTCAGTGTTAGGCTGTTAATCACACTGTAACACCTCTACCTCTGAGGGTTGGGTGGACATGCATTCTCCCGTGTTATTTCAAGAAATATGTTCCAGGAAAATGTCTCCATATAAGCCTGTTAACATCTCCAGTGTATGGGACATATTTAGCTATTTGGCAGTGAGCCCACATAGTGAATTATAAACAGACGCTGGAATGATCATCTTATCTTATTACTGTATGTGACAAATTCCTCTCTGGACTCCAGAGCTCGTTTCTGGACACAAACACTTAAAATTCATTAAATCTCAGACAGCTCAGTTGGTAGAGTGGGTGCCCATGTATGGAGGTTTTAGGGAGAGGTATTTAGGTCCTGGATGTAGCAGGCGCAAGTTTGACTCTGTCTTATCAAAATAATGGCTACAAAT